>NW_006239089.1:360155-373346 GCF_000226075.1 Solanum tuberosum | reverse complement strand
AAAATTTCATCTATACCGCATAAATTGGAGAAATATAGATATATAGATATTTTAAGTTGCTAATTATTGTGAGTTATAGTACGTTTTATGTAATTTTCATATATATTACTCGCTTTGTCCTGATTTATGGGATACAAATGAAATTTCAAAAGCCAATGAATTTTTTATAAGTTTTTTTAAAAAATAACTTGTTATTTATTGTGATTTATAATATATTTACGTAAAACATACTCTAAATAAAAATAATTAGCAACTTAAAATATATAAAAACATACTAAAAATTTGATTAACTTCAAAGTTCATATGTACCACATAAATTAAAATAGAACAGTAACATATATTGGGCTCGTGCCATATCTAGTATAATATATGTGGTTGCAAAACCGGAGAACTGTTGGTTTATTTATCAAAAAAGCATACTACCAATAGTAAATGGAAGCGCCATTGCTCTCCGGCGCCAACAATCAGCAGCAGCTCATTGGACTTGACGGTGACTATCGACCCGTTAATGGACTGAAAGAATGGTGGGCTGTATTTTGGATCGAGACAGTGAAGTTATGGGAGATTGGAGGTCTAATTGCTTTCAATATTCTTTGCCAATATGGGATCTACTCTATTACAGTTGCTTTTTGTGGTCATCTTGGTGCTGTTGAGCTCTCTGCTGTTTCTGTTGCTCAAAATGTCATTGGGACTTTCTCTTTCGGCTTCATGGTTTGTGTTCTCTCTGTTGCTCCTATTTAATGGGAGTTTTTAGTACTGAAAAAACGAATAGTATTTTTTTAAAACTTTATTTGGTATTTTTTAAGTTGGAATTGTGTTTGTTGCACTGAATATTTAGAATTTGGATGTACTATTTCAAATATGCTCTAAAATAGTAATATCCAAAATATTAAAGGTAATATACGAGCTACTGCATACTATCATTTTAATATTTTTTCACTTTATTTGGAATTTTTGAGGGAATTATGTTTGGTTATAATTTTTGCAAATAATATTAGGGTGTTTTTCAAATTCCAAATACAACTTCATGTTATATTTGAAATTTTCATATTGCCATAATTCAAATAAAGTGAAAAAAAATTCCGCAAAAAGTGGAATAGTCTTATGTTTCTTATTTGGGTATTTGTTGTAAAATTTGTGTAGTTGGGCATGGGGAGTGCTCTGGAGACACTGTGTGGACAGGCATTTGGTGCTGGGCAAATACATATGCTTGGGATTTACACACAACGGTCGATGGTTATTCTATTGTTTAGTACATTGTTTTTGTTGCCAATTTATATTTTTGCCACTCCACTACTTAATCTTTTAGGCCAAGAACATGATATGGCTGTTCTTGCTGGGAATTTTGCCCTGTTTTCAATCCCTCAGTTGTTTTCACTGGCGGTCGCTATTCCCACCTCAAAATTTCTTCAAGCACAGAGTAAAGTTGGTGTGCTGGGCTTGGTAATTGGGTTTTGTGGGTTCTTTTAATCCATACACTTCTGCTACGGTTGTTCTTATATGTATTCAACTTGGGTATAAAATGGGGCTGCGTTAGTCTTTAATATTACAGGTTGGGCCAATGCAATAGCTCAATTTGTGTACGTGGTAGTTTGGTGTAAGGATGGATGGACGGGATGGTCTTTGTCAGCATTGAATGAGATTTGGGCATTTGTTAGACTCTCGGTTGCCTCAGCTGTTATGTTATGCCTTGAAATCTGGTACATGACGAGTATTATTGTCCTCACCGGACAACTCAAGGATGCAGTTATTGCTGTTGGATCCCTCTCTATTTGGTGAGTTTTGTGTCATTTCTTTTTTCTTTTCTTCTATAATGGTAGTGTCCAGCCAACTTGCATGCAACTCACCTATTTCACCAGAACGTAGAACCTGTTGTCTCTCATTGGCACATGTACCAAGAGCTCTGTCTAACAAGACTTAGCGAGATGACAAAATTCTTATCATTTTTCTTTTTCATGTGTAATTAACAATTTTAGGACAGGATAATTAGCTGGACAATGCTTAACTTAAGCCCCGTTAAAAATCATTTACTGTCAATGAAACTACAACTTTATCAAGATTTAGTTTACTTCAAGTACTGATTTCTAAGCTGAATTGTGTAATTGATTGAATTTGTCAATTAAATTGTCATGTACAAAGTTTGTGGTTTTGTGCATAGCTTTTGATGAGATGAAATGTCATGAGCTCCTTAATCAAACATGTATCAATCAAACCTTTTTGTCTTTCAGCATGAATATTGATGGATGGGAAGCAATGTTGTTCATTGGAATCAATGCTGCCATTAGGTAATTCAGTCTAAATTCTTGTAGAAAAATGTACTCCATTTGTTTTTGAGTTTGTTTTAATGCATCATTGCTTTCTCAGCGTACGAGTCTCAAATGAGCTTGGGTTAGGGCGTCCCAGGGCTACCAAATATAGTGTATATATTGCAGTGTTTCAATCACTCCTCATTGGGATATTCTGCATGATATCAGTACTAGCAGTAAGAAATCATCTGGCCATTCTTTACACAAACAGCAAGGATTTGCAACGAGCCGTTGCTGACCTTGCTTGGCTTCTCGGAATAACTATGGTTCTTAACAGTGTTCAGCCTGTAATATCAGGTGTTGCTTTTATTCCATTTTTACTGTTTCTATGTTTATAAGTGTCCTCGCCTTTGTAGTCCTTATTGTAGCAAATATTGTTTTGCAGGTGTTGCTATTGGAGGTGGATGGCAAGGTTTAGTGGCTTATATCAATTTGGGATCTTACTATGTTTTTGGTATTCCTCTAGGATATACGCTTGGTTATGTCGCTAACTTTGGAGTCGTGGTAAGTAAACTCACTTTTTAATTTCACTCTGCATCTTTTATGGAGTAGGAAACTCTTCCTTTTAGTATCTCATACTTTTTAATTTTGTCTTGCAGGGTCTATGGGGAGGAATGATAGCAGGACTTGCTTTGCAGACACTGCTACTCTCATTTGTACTCTATAGAATCGATTGGAATAAAGAGGTAAGTGAAACATTTGGTGATTTTTGTACAATTAAATTTTCTGTTCCTCTTTCTTTGAAAATTACAGATGAAGCAATACTAGTTAAATTCATAGTTTGTTACAGATTTTTGTTGAACCTTCTGATTCGGTATGATTTAGTCATGTGTAATAATAAGAAAATGAAATGCAGGTTGAGCAGTCTGCAGAGCGCCTACGCAAGTGGGGAGGTCAAGACTTTGAATCTGAGAAAACTCTTATTTCAGAGCCTACGAAGGATTTACCATAAGACTAACATTTTGTGGTGACATCAAAGGATGAAGAGTCTTCATCTTTGTTTTTGTTAACCAGTTAATGATTTTTGGATAGGATCTACAGAAAAAAATTATGGCGGAGCCTATATCCATGTCAGATGCCACGGTGGATGACAGCTAGGCCAAAAAGGGGAAATTATGAGTTGTACATGGGTAAAATATGGATCAAAAAGGTTAACGGATTTTGTAGGTGATCAGGTGAAAAGATACTCTTAACATCGTGTGTTGGGGACCCTGTTAGTTTTAATAGTAATGTAGCTGCGATTTAGAACGGTAGGCTAAGGTGTTTGTTGTTGTGCTCTTACTCCTTTCTTTGTTATCTCTTTGTGTTTGTTACATTACATTTAAATATGATGTCAATTCACACCTTTGTTGCTTCTATTTTCTTTCCTATTGCAGAAAGCTACTCTTATTTATTTATTTTTCTTCTTCTTAACACATTATGAGAAGAAGTTTAGGCATGATTTCAAAGTGTATTTACAACCAAAACATAAAATTATGTGAAGGACTGAGACAACAATTAAGCCACTCTTATATCTAAAGATAAACAACTCTAAATTTGTATTTTTGGAAACTCTAAAATCTAAATTGAGCTTTTGTTTCAATTCTGAAACGTTAACGGTTTATTAATATAAAAATTGATGAAATAATTCAATTTGATAAAGTGAAAAATTGATCAATCATGCTTATATACATGTGCCTAATGATGTGATTGGACCCATGTATTTTTCTCCTACCTTTACTTCTCAGTTCTCACCCCTCCTTTTGCCATTTCTTTCGTTTCACCTTTTTATTTTTCTAATTCTTTGTGTAATTTTTTAATCAGTTTTTTCAATGGTGAATATATTTATTCAATTTTTCTTATATCATTTATATATTTATATATGTTCTCCATTTGATAATTATCACGTTGATTATTTTTAAAAAAATATATTCGAAAATACAAGAAAAAATATATATAATATATTTTCCCTATTTGTGGCATTATGGTTGATAGTTTTTTATATAACTGTTTACAATGAGTTATATTAAATAAATAATAATTGTACAAAATAAAATTCATTTTAATAATTTTATTTCATAAAAATAAAATTCATTTTATTGTAAAATGTTTCAAATCAAGCTAAAAAAAAATAAAGAAGAATGAAAAACCTATTTTTATTAATTTGGTACGGTTTATTAATATAAAAATTGATGAAATAATTCAATTTGATAAAGTGAAAAATTGATCAATCATGCTTATATACATGTGCCTAATGATGGATATTAATAGTTTAGTCGAATTACTATCTAGACTTTTATTTTGTAGATGAAGGTTTTATTCTTCATTTTTTAATTTTCTCCGCCATTTTTTCTTCTCATATTTTTATGTAATTTAAAAAATTTAAAAATGATATACTTGTTAATTATCAAATATGAAAAAAGATAAATATACGAATGATATAAAAAAAATTGAATAAATAAAATTAATAAGTGAAAATTGATCTGAAATATTATAGGAAAGAAGAATTAAAGAAGAACTTTTTGAAAAGGGAGAAAAGAAAAGAAATGGACAAGTAAACGGACGTGAAGTAAAATGTACCGGAAAGAGAAATAACAATGTACTCTAAAATAAAAGAATAGGGCCCACATAATTTTTTATTCATAAAATTAAATAAGACAGGAGAGAGAAACAACAATATTGAATAGAAAGGTGGGACCTACACATTTTTTTATTCAAAAATAATCCCTCACATAACAAGTCATACTTGTGCCTCTCCCACCATTTAAATTTTCGGATCTACATGTTGTGGATGATGTGGAGCCTAAATCCATGTCAGATGCCACGGTGGATGACAACTAGGCCAAAAAGGTGAAATTATGAGTTGTACACGGGTAAATACGGATAAAAAAGATTAACGGATTTTGTAGGTGATCAGGCTAAAAGATCCTCTTAACATCGTGAGTTGGGGCACTGTTAGTTTTAATAGTAACATAGCTGCGATTTAGAACGGTAGGCTAAGATGTTTGTTGTTGCGCTCTTTCTCCTTTCTTTGTTATCTCTTTGTGTCTGTTACATTACATTTAAATATGATGTCAATTCGTACCTTTGTTGCTCCTATATTATCTTACTTATTATAGAAAGCTACTCTTTATCTTCTTTTATTTTCTTCTTCTTTTAATACATTATGATAAGAGGTTTAGGCCTAATTTCAAAGTGTATATTTACAACCAAAAGATAAAAATGTGTGAAGGACTGAGACAGCAATTATCTAAAGAAAAACAACTCTAAATTTGCATTTTTGGTAACTCTAAAATATAAATTGAGTTTTTCTTTCAATTCTGAAACACTAACCAAGTGTCATGAAGACACCGTTGAAACAATGAGTTCCGACTGAATTCGTGTTTTCAATTGAGGAGGAGATAAAAATATAATAAACATGAAATATACGCAAAGAATAAACTAAAGTATTAAATGAGAAACGATAAATGTTTGTCTATCGTCAATAATTGAATAAACAATAATAATGAATAATAAATTAAAGGGAAAAGGATCAAAATTACCCCTTAACTTCATTTTATTGGTTGACTTTATCCTTACTGTTAAAAGCAAGTTATTTTTATCTCTGCCGTCAATAAACTTAACAAATATACCTCTCCTTGGACGGAAACCCCCAAATCAATTGAAATTACCCGATTTTAATTGAAATTATCCAATTTCTTTTTTAACCCGAACCATACCCCAACCCACTAAACTAAACAAAACCCATAACAAATTAACCTATTTCCAATCTTCTTCATCTCAGTGTTCTTTCCCCTTCTTCTCAGTGTACGGTGGATGGCAACTTATATATATATATATACATATTGTAGAAGTTGTTCATGGTTGTTACATTAATGGCAATGCGTTTTTTTCTTTTCTAAGATTGATTCTTTTGTGTCAAATATATGTGGGAATTTCAAGTCCCAATATAAAGAAATAAATCTGCCAAAACAAAAGAAACATAAATCCATAACTCAGACATTTTATGTGCACACAAAGCCTGAGACAACAGCTCATTAGCAGTTGTAAGATGTAATGTCCAACAGCCAAGAGTTGTCAGTCATTTGATAATACATGTATTCCAATTCTTCCCAAAACAGAGTGGCTTTTTAAAAATAAAAACTATTCCAGTTCTTTCCAAGAACTCACGTAAAACGTCGATCTCTATGGAGTCAAATTCTTTTTTTCTCAATTAGAAAATCCTCTTGGGAATTTTCTACGCTCTTCTGTACACCAATACCAAAAGAGAAAAAAGAAAAGAACAAAGACGATGCGTCTTGTTGGGTTGGATGACGAATGTTCTTTGTGGTGGGGTGGGAGAGGAGGGGTCCACGCGTGGTAAGTGCACAAATAACCGATTTGCGTACATTATCTCCGAATTGTTCGCTGGTTGAATGATAAATATCAGGTCTTTTCCATTGATTTTGTTAGACAATGTAGGATTTATGTGTTAGCTATGATAAAGATTGTGAGTGTTCTTATAGGGTACTTAGCCAAGAACACTGAGAAGAAGGGGAAGAACACTGAGATGAAGAAGATTGGAAATGGGTTTTGTTTAGTTTAATGGGTTGGGTTTTGGTTAAAAAAGAAATTGGATAATTTCAATTGATTTAGGGGTTTTCGTCCAAGGAGGGGTATATTTGTTAAGTTTATTAACGGCAGGGGTAAAAATAACTTGCTTTTAACGGCAAGGGAAAAGTCAACCAATAAAACAAAATTGAGGGATAATTTTGACCCTTTTCCCTAAATTAAATGTTCAAATTTCTATCAAATATTTTCCTTGGGAAGCAACTTTGGGTATGTGTAAAAATACTAAGGAGGTGTTTGGTCATGTGATTTCATATCATGAGATGAAATCAGCATTTGGACATGATATTTCATGTTGACGTCATCTCATGATATCTCAAATTCTCAAAAAATCATAATTTGAGATTTTTCAAATACAAAAATTGGCCCACAAGTATATATTTTGTAAAAAAAAAAAGGCGACATTTAATTTATATATATTTACTAGCCATTTATTTAATATATATGTAAATAAAATTTATAATTCATATCATTACTTTTTTAAACCATTTATAACTCATATAACGATTATTCTCACTAAAATTCATTCTTTTTCAAATCAATTCTTAATTTACCATTTATATTCACCAAATTTATTGTTTTTTATCAAATTCATTACATACAATAGTATGTAAATGCAGGTTGAGCAATCGGGTTAGCGCCTACGCAGGTGGGGAGGTCAAAACTTAAATAGCCTTGATTGTCCATTATTTAAATATCATTTCTCTCGTTAACTTATTGGCAATTGAATTCTTCCTTCTCTCTTCAACATTCTATGGTACTGGATTTTATTTCTATCTAATCTTTGTTAGATTCTGACTTCTTTATTTGTATTTGAAAAACTTGAACTTTGGTGAATTTCATTCAATTAGAACTAAAAAACTATTTAAAACACATATAAATGCTTTATCATATTTTTATTTTTACTTTCTTTTTATTTTTAAATTTACTTGTAATTATATAAAAACATTTCATTTCAAAAGTTATTTCAATTATAAAACAGTTAAAATAAGTCAATTCGAACGGACTTGAAAACCATCATATGTGGAAAAAAGGGACCACTACTTCAAAACAACCAAACCAAAGTAAAGAAGGCGCGGAGCATTTTTCGCCGCCGATTATTTATAAAATAAATTGTATTTTGGCATATTTTCGTTGCCTTTTTTGTACTATTAACTTCCATCTTTGGTACATTCTACACTTTAATGCTTCTCTCTCTTTACCATTTTCAGAATATGACATATAATACAAGCAAAACGCGGAGAATTGTAACGTCGGAGTAATGGAAACGCCATTTCTGCATGACTTCTCCGGCGACCACCACCAGCTCATTGGGCCCGACGGTGATTACCGACCGGTTAAAGGCCTGAAAGAATGGTGGGCTGTACTCTGGATCGAGACAGTGAAGCTATGGGAGATTGGAGGCCCAATTGCTTTCAATGTCCTTTGCCAATACGGGACCTACTCCATTACCGTTGCTTTTTGTGGTCATCTTGGTGCTGTTGAGCTCTCTGCTATTTCTGTTGCTCAAAACGTTATTGGTACTTTCTCTTTCGGCTTCATGGTTCGTATTCTCATATTATATCTGCTCGATCCAAATGCCTATTTCTAACCTTCGTTGTTGATTTTATTTGGGCCGAACATGGAATATAAATTAGAGTAGAATTTAAAATGCTGACAACAATTTCCGGTGAATTTTAGTGCATGATCCGGCAATAATGATTTTCTAAGATATAGCGCATAATTGAATGAGTGTGTAATACAAACAAAGTAAAGTCACTTTGCTCCATAATTTATTCAACTTGAATTGCCATTTGAGAAATTTACCCCTCCTCTTTCCGCTTCATGGACCGTTTTCTCTGTTTTTCCTTTTGCTACTGATTATTTGTAATTTTAGTTTCTTATTTGGGAATTTGTTGTAAAATTTGTGTAGTTGGGCATGGGGAGTGCTCTGGAGACACTGTGTGGACAGGCATTTGGTGCTGGGCAAATACATATGCTTGGGATTTACACACAGCGGTCGATGCTTATTCTATTGTTTAGTACATTCCTTCTGTTGCCAATTTATATTTTTGCAACTCCATTACTTAAGCTTTTAGGCCAAGAACATGAAATGGCTGTTCTTGCTGGGAAATTTGCCCTGTTGTCAATCCCCGAGTTGTATTCACTGGCGGTCACTATTCCCACTTCAAAGTTTTTGCAAGCCCAAAGTAAAGTTGGTGTGGTGGCTTGGATTGGTTTTGTGGATCTTTTACTCCATGCTCTTCTGCTATGGCTGTTCATATATGTATTCAATTTGGGTACAGATGGGGCAGCGTTAGCATTTAATATTACAGGCTGGGCGGACGCAATAGCTCAATTTGTTTACGTGGTTGTTTGGTGTAAGGATGGATGGACGGGATGGTCTTTGTCGGCATTAAATGAGATTTGGGCATTTGTTAGACTCTCAGTTGCTTCAGCTGTCATGTTATGTCTTGAAATGTGGTACATGATGAGTATTATTATACTCACTGGACATCTCAAGGATGCAGTTATTGCTGTTGGATCCCTCTCTATTTGGTGAGTTTTGTGTCTTTTTTCTCTTTTGTTTTATAACGGCAGTGTAAAGCCAACTTGCGTGCAGCTCACCTGTTTAACCAATGTGCCGAGAACTCTGTCTAACAAGACTTAGGCACATGGGTAAAAGTTCATTTTTGCATATGTATATCGACTTAACCGCTCAATGCTTAAGCCCATTCAAATAAATTTTAACGCTCACTGACAGTGAAGCTACAACTTTTATCAACAGACATTATTTAGAGCACAGAATTCTAAGTTAACTGTCCTGTGCAAGTTTTGTGGTTTAGTGTATAGCTTTCAATAAGATGAAAGTGTCGTGAGCTCCTTTTATCAAACGTGCATCAATCTTTTTATTCTCTTTTTTTCGTCTTTCAGTATGAATGTTGATGGATGGGAAGAGATGTTATTCATTGGAATCAATGCTGCCATAAGGTAATTTTGTGTAAAAGCTTGTAAAAAAATGTACTACATTTATTTTGGGGTTTGTTTTAATGCATTGTCTCTGTCTCAGTGTTCGAGTCTCCAATGAGCTTGGGCTAGGACATCCCAGGGCTACCAAATATAGTGTATATATCACAGTGTTTCAATCACTCCTCATTGGGATACTCTGCATGATATTTGTTCTGGCAGTAAGAAATCATCTGGCTATTTTTTTCACAAACAGCAAGGATTTGCAACAAGCCGTTGCAGACCTTGCTTGGCTTCTTGGAATAACCATGCTTCTTAACAGTGTTCAGCCTGTAATATCAGGTATTGCTTTTATTCCAACTTCACTGTTTCTATGGTTAGAAGTGTGTTCGTCTTTGTAGTTCTTATTGTGGCAAATATTGTTTTACAGGTGTTGCTATAGGAGGTGGATGGCAAGGTTTAGTGGCTTATATAAATTTAGGATCTTACTATGTTTTTGGTATTCCTCTAGGATATATGCTTGGTTATGTGGCTGACTATGGAGTCGTGGTAAATAAACTCTCATTCCGAAAGTTACATATGATAAGTACATCAAATTTTAGTCTCACTGGGCATTTATAAGCATCTTTTTATAGGAAACTACTGGTGATGAGTAGGAAACACCTTGTTTTAGCATCTCGTAACCTTTTTGAACCTAAAAAATTATGATTGAAATTTAATTTATCCCAATTATGAATTTATCTTGCAGGGACTATGGGCAGGAATGATCGCAGGACTTGCTTTGCAGACACTGCTACTCTCATTTGTACTCTATAGAATTGATTGGAATAAAGAGGTAAGTGAAACAGTTGATTTTATCCAACTAAACTCCAAAAAAAATCATGCTTGATAATGTGTACTTCGTTCTTGGTTGGTATTAGCTGCACGTCCTCTGTAAAATGATTATCCTATAGACGACGTAAGAATTTTGTTTGAAAGTCACTGCACAAAGGGTGAAATTTCTTTTTCTCCTCCTCTTTGAAAAAGTTGCAGATGAAGCAATACTAGTTACACTATTGTTGCAGATTTTTATTGAACCTTGCGTTTCGGTATGATTAAGTCATGTGTAATAATAAGAAAATGAAATGCAGGTTGAGCAATCGGCAGAGCGCCTACGCAAGTGGGGAGGTCAAGACTTTGAAGCTGAGGAAACTCTTATTCCAGAGCCTACGAAAGCCTTACCATAAAAGTGAGATTTTGCAGTGACATCAGAGGATGAAGGGCCTTTATCTTTGTTTTTGTTAATCAGTTAATGACAACTAGACCAGGCTAGTATATACTCTAACATTGTGACTTGTGAGTGGGGGATGTTAGTTTTAATAGGAATGTAGCTGCAATTTAGAACATTAGGCTAAGATGTTTGTTTGTTTTGCTCTTTCTCCTGCCTTACACTAACGCTAGCTGTGTGAGGCTCGTTTATGTTTCACACATGGATGGACCCAAACTTTTAACACTTTTGGATTCGCAAACTCCATTTTTCAAGTGAATATTTTCAACTATTAATTACCACATAATCAGTATAAAGATTTATTTGTTTCAATTGTATTTCTATTATTATATTTTCTTAATATGCATTGCATGTTTTATTTTGAATGTGTTTTTTTAGAACAACTTTAACATATAGCAAACACAAAAATCACATTTGTATGTTATAGCTATAGTTTGCATAATTGCGCTCCATAGCAAACATAAGAAGAAGCTATGGCTATTTCGCTATACATATATACAAAAGAAGCAATTGTATAATCTGTTTCGGTATACATATACAAAAAGAATCAATTGTATAATATGTGTTTGTATAAAGCCAGAAAGAGAGAAAGACAAAAGAAAACTGGGCAGGGAAAGATCGTATTTGTATAATCATAAGTGTATAGAACAAAAATATATGCATTTGTATTTGTATATACAATTTCCTCTCGCTTTATACAAACACAAACGCAATGTATACGTTTTTGTTTGTATAAAGTGAGAGTGGCGAGCGAGATCTGGGAGAGTGGCAAGCAAGATCTGGAAGAGGGGAGAGAGGGGAACGAAAATATATGTATATATACAATTTTCTCTCGCTTATACAAACACAAATGCATTTTATACATTTGTGTTTGTACAAAAGCAAGAGAGGCGAGCAAGACTGCCTAGCGAGAACGAGAGTGGCGAGCGAGATTCACCAGGAAGAGAGGCGAAATAGCAACAGTTTGCTATGGGGTACAATTAAATCAAATTATGGTTATAGCATTTAATTTGAATTAATAGTTTGTTATTATATACAATTTTCCCTTTTTTTATTCTCTTTTATATACAATTATTATTTGTTTCAAATATATTTTTTATTTTCTTGGACCCAAGTTTACAAAGCTTAGTTGAAAATTTAATTATTTTAGCCAAATTAAGAAAGGTTTAGCTAAAACAATGAAATTCAAAACAAGTATTTAGTACAAAAAGAAAAAAATGTGTGTTTTTCGTGCAAAGACAATTTATTTAATTGTGCATTATTTCCTTTTCAGGTTAAATTTACATATAATATTTTATTTATTTCTTTTTAGATGCAATAATTACTCTTTCTAACGGTGCATTTCTTTTTTTTTTTTACCTTAATAAGAATATCATTATTTTTTTTACCTTAATAAAAGAAATCCAGGAAAAAAAAAACTCACGTAGTGGCGTGTGTCACACATCCATGGAATGTCAGATTCAAGGGGTTGTGTCTATTAATTTACAAAATTAAGAGGGTAATTAAATCAACACAAAGTTTAGATATACATCAAATAAAATTCGACAAGTATAGAAGGGTCACGATCGATTATACAAATTTAATAGGTAGAAAAATTAAATATTTATACCCCAAAAAGTAAAATATTTATCCTTATATGTCTTATTATTTTCATACCCCTTTTATTTTCAAATGCTATATGTTTATTTGATTATCTTTATTCGTGCATTGACATCATGTTGATGTCAGCATTCGCCTTTTTCTTCTCTTTAATGCCATTAATAGTATATTACCGTATATAAATATATTTTGATGGTATATCAATGCGTAACTGAACAATGTTTTCATTGAGATTTGTTTCAGTCTTTCGATAAGTACTATTACGATACAGTACATACTGTCGTAGATGTATGTTTCAATTTATCAATATTTTAATTTTAAAATAATTTTAAAAAGTGTCATAATTTAGATACAATTTTTTAAAAATTTACAAAAAGATAAAAATAAAAAATAAATTAATATATATATATATATATATATATATATATATTCTACTAATTTAGAGTTTAATAAATAAGATTGTGACTTTAATAATTTTCTCTTAAT
>NW_006239089.1:356826-358887 GCF_000226075.1 Solanum tuberosum | reverse complement strand
ATGTTATAGCTATAGTTTGCATAATTGCGCTCCATAGCAAACATAAGAAGAAGCTATGGCTATTTCGCTATACATATATACAAAAGAAGCAATTGTATAATCTGTTTCGGTATACATATACAAAAAGAATCAATTGTATAATATGTGTTTGTATAAAGCCAGAAAGAGAGAAAGACAAAAGAAAACTGGGCAGGGAAAGATCGTATTTGTATAATCATAAGTGTATAGAACAAAAATATATGCATTTGTATTTGTATATACAATTTCCTCTCGCTTTATACAAACACAAACGCAATGTATACGTTTTTGTTTGTATAAAGTGAGAGTGGCGAGCGAGATCTGGGAGAGTGGCAAGCAAGATCTGGAAGAGGGGAGAGAGGGGAACGAAAATATATGTATATATACAATTTTCTCTCGCTTATACAAACACAAATGCATTTTATACATTTGTGTTTGTACAAAAGCAAGAGAGGCGAGCAAGACTGCCTAGCGAGAACGAGAGTGGCGAGCGAGATTCACCAGGAAGAGAGGCGAAATAGCAACAGTTTGCTATGGGGTACAATTAAATCAAATTATGGTTATAGCATTTAATTTGAATTAATAGTTTGTTATTATATACAATTTTCCCTTTTTTTATTCTCTTTTATATACAATTATTATTTGTTTCAAATATATTTTTTATTTTCTTGGACCCAAGTTTACAAAGCTTAGTTGAAAATTTAATTATTTTAGCCAAATTAAGAAAGGTTTAGCTAAAACAATGAAATTCAAAACAAGTATTTAGTACAAAAAGAAAAAAATGTGTGTTTTTCGTGCAAAGACAATTTATTTAATTGTGCATTATTTCCTTTTCAGGTTAAATTTACATATAATATTTTATTTATTTCTTTTTAGATGCAATAATTACTCTTTCTAACGGTGCATTTCTTTTTTTTTTTTACCTTAATAAGAATATCATTATTTTTTTTACCTTAATAAAAGAAATCCAGGAAAAAAAAAACTCACGTAGTGGCGTGTGTCACACATCCATGGAATGTCAGATTCAAGGGGTTGTGTCTATTAATTTACAAAATTAAGAGGGTAATTAAATCAACACAAAGTTTAGATATACATCAAATAAAATTCGACAAGTATAGAAGGGTCACGATCGATTATACAAATTTAATAGGTAGAAAAATTAAATATTTATACCCCAAAAAGTAAAATATTTATCCTTATATGTCTTATTATTTTCATACCCCTTTTATTTTCAAATGCTATATGTTTATTTGATTATCTTTATTCGTGCATTGACATCATGTTGATGTCAGCATTCGCCTTTTTCTTCTCTTTAATGCCATTAATAGTATATTACCGTATATAAATATATTTTGATGGTATATCAATGCGTAACTGAACAATGTTTTCATTGAGATTTGTTTCAGTCTTTCGATAAGTACTATTACGATACAGTACATACTGTCGTAGATGTATGTTTCAATTTATCAATATTTTAATTTTAAAATAATTTTAAAAAGTGTCATAATTTAGATACAATTTTTTAAAAATTTACAAAAAGATAAAAATAAAAAATAAATTAATATATATATATATATATATATATATATATATTCTACTAATTTAGAGTTTAATAAATAAGATTGTGACTTTAATAATTTTCTCTTAATTGTTTCTTATTTATTTCTTTTAAAAAAATATATATTCCTATGTGATACCGATAGGGTATCAATATACTGATCGAGTATCACAGAGGATTCAGCTCAGTCCTATATGATACTGATAATCAATATACCGATGGAGTATCATAGAGGATTAATTCTTAGTAGTGATGTTGATGTCAGCTAACGTCATGCGTGAAATAAGAAAGGAAGAAAATGGGGGTAAGCGGGTAAATGATTTGGGTCATAGGTCCATTAAGAGTAAATAGTTTGGATGTGGTCCAATTTAGATAAATAAATTCACAATTGGGTCTATTTGGTATAGTTTTTCTCCATTTTATATTATTACTAGATAATGTTGCCCGTGCTATGCACGGGCCCAATAATATAAATGGTATATTTT
>NW_006239089.1:339979-347695 GCF_000226075.1 Solanum tuberosum | reverse complement strand
TATATAATAAATATAATATATAATATTGAAGAAACTTCCTTTTAAAAGTCTCACAAGTATAATATATAATATTCAAGATTGGGAAAAGTCTCAATCTTGAATATTATATATTATATTTGGGCCTAAACTCTCTTTTATAATATAGTAGAATATTAGATTTTTTATAATTATATATATTATAATTATTAAATAATTATTTTATAAATAAAAATTAAGTAACTTTTATGAAAAATAAAACTTAATTACTTAATTGAGTGGTCATAGTTAAAATTAACCACAACATATAAGTAATATAAAAAGGAGAGAGAATAATTATTACTTTTGGTAAAGGATTTGTTTTCTTCGACGTTAAGTCATCTTCGGAAAATCTATATAACCCTAAAGAAACCCTCCTTCAATACACAATTTTTCTCCGCAAAGCAATTTCAATTCCGCTCTTGGGTTCCTGCTGTTGGTTATCGCAATTTCAATTTCGCTCTCGTTTCCCTGATTTTGAAGAATCAGTGGTTGATTCAATCGCCGTCTTGAACCATCGGCGTTTTCGTGGTTGATTCAATTGCCGTCTTGAACCATCGGCGTTTTCGTGGTTGATTCAATTGCCGTCTTGAACCATCGGCGTTTTCGTGGTTGATTCAATTGCCGTCTTGAACCATCGGCGTTTTCGTGGTTGATTCAATTGCCGTCTTGAACCATCGGCGTTTTCGTGGTTGATTCAATTGCCGTCTTGAACCATCGGCGTTTTCGTGGTTGATTCAATTGCCGTCTTGAACCATCGGCGTTTTCGTGGTTGATTCAATTGCCGTCTTGAACCATCGGCGTTTTCGTGGTTGATTCAATTGCCGTCTTGAACCATCGGCGTTTTCGTGGTTGATTCAATTGCCGTCTTGAACCATCGGCGTTTTCGTGGTTGATTCAATTGCCGTCTTGAACCATCGGCGTTTTCGTGGTTGATTCTATTGTCGTCTTGAACCATCGGCGTTTTCGTGGTTGATTCTATTGTCGTCTTGAACCATCGGCGTTTTCGTGGTTGATTCTATTGTCGTCTTGAACCATCGGCGTTTTCGTGGTTGATTCTATTGCCGTCTTGAACCATCGGCGTTTTCGTGGTTGATTCTATTGTCGTCTTGAACCATCGGCGTTTTCGTGGTTGTTCGTTCGTTCGTTCGTTCGGATTTGAAACCCTAGCTTCAAGTGCCGATTGAAGATTCTTTGATTTAGCTTCTTTAGTGTTGTTTTGGTACAAATTTACTCTCTGTTTTGTATTCAATATTTGATTAGATCTGTTACTGTGTTGTATATATTTGATAGAATTGTTATTCAGTTATGGCAATTCATTTCAAGTATAAAAGTGCGAAGCATTGTGATTCTATTCCGATTGTCCATCCATTTATTTCTGTTTGGGATTTGAAATTAAAAATATTTGAATCGAAGCGTTATGGTAGGGGTAAAGATTTCGATCTTCTTATTGCCAATTCACAAAGTAACGAACATTATGTTGATGAAAAGGCTTTGATTGCTAAAAATACTAGTGTTTTGATTCGTCGTGTTCCTGGACCACCTCTCTTGCCCATAGTAATTCCATCCCTTACTGAGTCAAAGCAAGTGTATAAAGAGGAGGGTCATGAGTCTGTTTCAGCCAAATATTGTTGTCTAGATTTTGAATGTGATGATTTTGGGGATGATGTATATGCCATTCCAAAAATATTGCCTGTTCAATCAGATAATCCTGTGCCAAGTGCCCCCACTAGTAGTAAAAATGATGAAGACACTAAGATCAAGAATGTAATTGCTACACCAGACATTGAACACTTCTCTAATGGCTATGGTTTTGGTCGAGGTGAAATGGAATGGAAAAAACCACCTTATGGATACGTGTGTCATCGATGCAATGTGCCTGGACATTATATTCAGCACTGTCCTACAAATGGTGACCACAGTTATGACATGAAGAAAGTGAAGCCTCTACCGAATTCCATGTTGATAGCAGCCCCAAGTGGTGGCAGTGTTGGAGTTTTGAAGCCCAAAGAGGCTGTATCTTCAAAGGGTGTTGAAGGTTTGTCGTCTACATCCTCTTCTTCAACGAAGAGTTCCTTTAGAGATATACCACGAGAGTTCTATTGCCCATTGTGTAAAGAATTGATGAAAGATGCAGTTATAGCAAGCAAATGTTGTTTCAGTAGTTTTTGTGATAAATGCATTAGGAACCATATAATGTTCAACTCTAGTTGTGTTTGTGGGACTAGAAATGTAGTTGTTGATGCACTCTTGCCTAATATCACTCTAAGGAAAACAGTAAACAGAATGTTGTCGGAGTCCAGTAACAGTGGTTCAGAGCATGGAGTTAGTGCTCCTCTTCCTCGAGTTCAAGATATGGTGTCAGCACATAATACCCTTTCATTCCCATCAGAATCGTGTTCAGCTTTGAAGGTGGCCACAAAGACTTCAGGGAGGAAGTCTGTCGATGAACTGCAGCAGAAGAAAAGGAAGAAACCATGTGATGTTGATGTTGTAAACATGAAATGGGGAGTTGCTGCTTATTATCCTGCACATAGCACAGGCGAACTATTTAGAGGACAGTATGATGAGACTAGAAAAGCAGGTTTGAAAAGGAAGCGCGAGATGAGCATTGATCAGTTTTCTAGTGTAGTTAGTTGTTGAGGGATGAAAACATTCACATTCTGTAATGTTTTCAAATTCAAACATTGTTTATCAATACATCAGAATTATTTTCTCTGGTCTGATTTACTAATTCATATCATTTTTAATGAGACATAATTGATTGGTCAATTTGACACTTATTCAGTTATATATATGGCTTGTTTACATTCTAGTAAATCCTTAACTCATGAACATATAATAGAAATTAAAGCTATTCTACTTGTAGTTTATTAATGCTATTGGTAAAAGATGATATATCAGTATCAGTAGATAAATCATTAGGTGTAAGCTAAAACATTAGTCACTTGTACATAATGGTTTTCAATGGCTTCCAATGCAAACTTGTTATGTTCTTTATTTGGGGGTTCCCCCTTTGGTGGAGCGATCTCCTGTATTCATGAAGTAAATTGGAGCAAGGGCTGTGGCCTTCATAGAAAAGTCTTTATAAATCGTCAACGTTATTAAATTGTGTTTGGTTACACCCTTAAACCATACAATAAGGCTATAATTTATGCTCCAATTGCAAAGTTAGTATTTATTTTTTAACTAAATTCTGCTATTCAGTTCCCATAAATATTTCTAATTGTCCCCCCAATTCCTCCTTGATTATTTTGTTTTGTTGAATGCATCATTTAGATAGAGTACGTAGTTTGTGTTTATGGGGTAGAAATTGTTATGTTCAGTCGGGAATACTAGCTCTAAGCCGCAAGTTAGGGTAGAAAGAACAGATAGTCAGATTTTTTTTCTTATGTGTTGGGAGTTTGTTAGATATAAGTATTCTAGTGATTGTTCTCGTGGTATAATTTAGAAAATGTCATTTTTTTCCAGTTATGGTGGTGAACTTGATTTCTATTTAAGCATATATTTCACATAAAATGGAGAAATCTGTATTCACTGAAACGTATTGTCGATTTTATTGATTACCTTATTTACCTCTGTGGCTAATGTGACTGATTATTATTGAAAAGTTATAGCTGCTACTAGATGAAAAACACAATAAGTTACCAATCACTTGATAAATTACAATACACATGTTACATGACTGTCTTACAAAAATTGTACCCATTGCAAAATAACAAGCACAATTTTGAAAAGTTCATGTATTTAACAATCGAATCATAGACAAAGCCTAATAAAATTCAAGCAGGTCATAATAAAGACAAACTCAAAACTAAAAATAAGCAAAACATATGAACAAATAACAATAAAATAGAGAATCAAAATTCCATTACACTTCCATCAAATATAATAGTGTCGATACTGTCTGTAACAAACCTCCTACAAAACATTGACTAACAAAATCATAAGCTTAAATTTTCTAGGCAGCAGCCTTTTGCTTCTTTGGTACACGATAGGTACCAACAACACAAGCGTGGTCTCTTTCAAAAGGTTCAAGAGTAACCTGCTCCACTGGTTTAAACTGATCAGCTTGTAGCTTCTTCACTTCCTGAGCAAATACGGCTTCCGCTGGCACTGTTGAATCAATGCAGTTTGCCTAGAAAAATACAGGGAGCCATATAAACAATAAAGGAAAAAACAAACAGGCTCTAATTGATACTTCCAACAATATCTTTGCATCAGCTTAACATAATAGAGCAGTGGCTACAAACCTTTATTGAGATAACAAAGTGACCTCCAGCTTTCAAGAAGTATGATGCATTCAGAGCTAAAATTCTTGCCTGTGAACAACAAAGTTTATTTAAACATTGGAATAGAACTCATACACATCATACTTCTGTGCTGCCGGACAACAATGAAATGAAATCCTAGAGAGCCACAGACGAACTTTCCTGTTTTAGGCTAAAATATCTGTGCAGTGTGCTTCAGAACCACAAAGACTATATACAAAGTTACTCTCCTAATATTATGGAAAAGACAATAGGTTTAAGAAGAAAAAATGAAATACATAAATAGTGATTCATTAACTAATTGTAAGATTTATTAAGTGATGTTTAGGAAAGAAGAAAATAGGAGTTTCAGGTTCACAAAATCAGAAAAGGTCTTCCTGCAAAAAGAAGCACAGAAATACTGTACTGTTTCGTCTTATTCAAAAAGAAACAAAGAAAGAAAAGAAACTACTCAAGGTTGAAGCTAATATTTCAAACTTCAAATAAATAAGACAGCATCAGAAACTCGGTTTAACATCATCCATGAAGTCTTGAAGGGGAATCCGAGTAAATCATCATCTGCTTATCAGTTCAGTATAGAACCAAAAGGAAAAGAAATTTCATAGACAAAGAAGTATTTTCAAAAAGTTTAAAGTGAACATGTAGATAAACATCTAAAAATTGAAGAACAAAAATTTAAGTTCAGGAAAAAATGAAGAAAAACAACTGAAAATGGGGGGGGGGGTTTTAAGTTTTAAGAAAACATGAAAATAAACATCTAAAAAATGGCTTTAAAAATTGAAGTTGAAAATATAAAAAGGCACTAAAAGGAACAGAACCAGCCAACAATAGCACAAGTTCATTGAAGGACATTATGTATAGAGACAAAATCACTATCTGAAGTACAAGAGTCAACCAAAAAGATGGGAAATATAATTGTTTCATTGAAGTAAAGATACAAGTCAATATCAAGTAATCAGGTAAATGAGATATAAACCCACAGCAGTCGACCACCATTGACAGAGAAAATGGTATCAAAAAACATATGCCACAGCAAAATACTATTGCACATCAACAGTCATAAAAGGTCAGACCTGATCAGGTTGAGCAACATCAGAAAATATCACATCCACCATTCCAACCAACATTCTGTATTTGGCTGGGTGTCTAGCATCCTCAATAATGGGAATAACATTAGTACGTTTCTTAGCCATGTTCACCAAGTCCCTTCCACTTCTGTGAGAAAATTCAACAGCATATACAACCCCATCCTGCAAAGAAATGAACATCTAATAAAAAACCAGCACTGCCATCAACACAAAATATGAATGAATTCACATACATAGATACTTACAGGTCCAACAAGGTCTGAGACATGAGATACTGTTGTTCCTGAAGCAGCACCCAGGTAAAGGACTCGAGCACCTGGTTTCTGAAACAAATTCAACATGGAAAGAAATGTGTTATTCTCAAAACAAAGAATAACTACTTTAAAGCTCATGATTTGACAGGAGACAAACTTACAATCCAGATATCATCAACTCCTCCAAGAATTGCAGCTGCTAACTTAGAACGGAAAGGGTTCCACACTCTGTATTCAACCTTAGTTCCATCTTCATTCTAATAATGTAATAAATATACACAAGTCAATAATCTTGTACATTCAACAAATTTTTGTATTGGGTTAGTTCTGACATACAGAAGTTAATAAGTTCATACTATATGTATATATATTAAGATGATAATCGGAACAGAAAACAATAGTAGTATACAAGATGAGGGAATATGGGCGCAGTAACAACGATAGAATCATTATAGTTGTTCAAAATTTCTTGTTCCATCGAAAACGAGCAAGAACAAAAACACTATGATAAACTATATACTTAGATAGACTTGCATTTAAATACATTAAGACAAGTTGCATATAATTTATACGAACAAAGCATTAATTTCAGATCCAAGAAAGACTTAGCCTTGCAAACATTTGGTACAAAGAGACATAAAAAACAAAGTACACACAACAAACAGAACAGTAATAAGTTTAACCTAAATATAAAAGAAAGATTATAACCTGAACAGAGATTCTCTTTTCATTGTAGACAGCTTCACCAGGTACCAAATTCTTAGTACAAAGAGCATCTTCCTTGCCCTTAGCAATGAACACGCCTCCATGTCTATGAGGCTCCACCACAACCCTACTACCACCCTTCATTCCTCCACGTCCCCTTCCTCCACCTCTTCCACCTCTGTCTCCTCTACCTCCTCTACCTCCTCCTCGCTTCATCCCACTTCCTCCACTTCCAAAACCCCCTCTTCCACCACTAAAACCACCTCTACCACCTCGTCCTCCTCTTCCTCCTCCATCTCCTCTTCCGCCCCTGAATCCACCACCACCACGACCTGCAAATGTCAGTAAAAATCATATATTAAAACCAAGTACAACCACTACTGTGACTACTAAGTAGAACTTTATTTCAACCCAATTCATACAATCAAGCATTAGAAGTAATTACATAGAACCAGATATTCATACCTCTAGTTGGTGCAACCATGGCTGCTGCTGGTGCTGGAAAATGATGGAAGCAGAGAAGAATTATCAAGTAGAGCTATAAACCCTAATGCTGAATGTCGAAGTTACAGTCTAGCGGACATTTTATACTGCTAATCAGGGTTTAGGGTTTTGCGAGAGGAACTAGTTGGGTGCTCAGATGGGCTTGGGCCGTAAATATGAAGCGTAGTGGGCCGATCTGGCTGAAACTTGCCAACTCCTTTTTCCATTATCAAAGCAATATGCTTTCATAATGGGCCAATCCTGAATTGATGATGAAATGTAATTTAGAGAGAATTACTGACTATTCTTAATTGGGCAAACTACATAAATCCCATTAGTTTAGGTCCTAATTACTCAAATTCCCGATAGTTTTAAATATTACTTTCTCTATCATATTTCATACTTAGGATACATGAGTTTGAATTCGTGAGATACATGTATCTGCCGAATTATAAAATCGAGATACGTATTTTATTTATTTAAATTAATTGGTTGTAACTGATTTCTTTAAGAGAAACTTTCACATATAGCAAACAAAAAAATCATATATGTATGCTATAGCAAAGTTTGCATAATTGCGCTCCATAGCAAACATATATATGTATAATTCGCTATACATATATACAAAAAGAAGCAATTGTATAATTCGTTGGCTCCTCTTCAGAAATGTATAATTTCGCTGGCAGGCCATTTGTATAAATTGTTGTTAGCCTCTCGTTTGTATAAATCGTTGACAAACATAAATTATACATTATACAAGCATAAAACTGGGCAGGGGAATATTTTTATTGTATAATTATAAGTGTATAGGACGAATATATATGTATTTGCATGTGTATATACAATTTTCTCTCGCTTTATACAAACATAAACGCAATTTATACAATTCTGTTGTATAAA
>NW_006239089.1:332778-339547 GCF_000226075.1 Solanum tuberosum | reverse complement strand
AAACACTTAGATACATGAGTATCATACAAGTACATTCATATGTATCATAGAAGTATCTAATATTAATTTTGTGTATATGTTATATGTGTCTAGTATTAATTTCATGTATCTATTTATATAATATAATATTAATTTTATGTATCTATTTATATGATCTAATTTTAATTCCATGTATCTTTTATATGTAGCTATTATTAATTCGATGTATCAAGTATCAATTTCATACATTATATTCAAAATCATGTATCTCGGATACATAGTAAACACATATATAATTATGTGTATCTAAATATGATATGTAATTGAAACACACGAATTTAGGAACAAATCACGACTGTGGAGTATTTGTCTTATCATTAATCCCAAAAAAAGTTTAAAAAATTCAAAATTCTCCCTTTTTTTAAGGATCTGGATTTTTTTCTCATAGATACATATAATCTTAACTCAAATACATGAACTCTTAACTAGATACAATACACCTGATGTGTATTCAACATTGTTGCACTTGATGTGCATTATTTGTCTTATCATTAATCCAAAAAAAATAGTTAAAAAATTCAATATTCTCCCTTTATCATATAATCTTAACTCAAATACATGAACTCTTAACTAGATACAATACACCTGATGTGTATTCAACATTGTTGCACTTGATGTGCATTATTTGTCTTATCATTAATCCAAAAAAAAGTTTAAAAAATTCAAAATTCTCCATTTTTTTTAAGGATCTGAAATTTTTTCTCATAGATACATATAATCTTAACTCAGATACATGAACTATTGACTAGATACAGTACACCTGATGTGTATCCAACATTGTTGCACTTGATGTACATCTAATGGTGTATTTTTTCTATTAATTAAAGTTTGGCATAATTCTTATATCTTGATTGGGTCGTTCCTATACATCGATATATTCTGGAATTGAATATTGGCGGATGAAGAGTCAGTCCCTGCAATGAGATATTCATGAGTGAAAATGAACAAATAAAAGTTGTTTGATTTAGTATAGTATTGTTAATGTGTAGTACCTTTAATGAGAATCATCCGATTTTGGGAATGTTCAACCATTAAAGTGTTTGAGAAACAACAAAATCAAAAAAATATTAAACCTAATTTGTAAAAAAAATTAAAATTGAACTTCAGAACATTATGAACTCTAACTCAAATACAAAATCAGAGAATAATAAAATAATAGAAACAAACCTATATGTGTAATGCCGATTTGAACATGCAAACATGTATTGAGAGGATGAAGGAGGAAAGAGGGAGAAGATGAATTAGGAAGAAAGAGGGCTGGTGGACGTGAGGATATGGATGAAACAGCAGATGTGAAAAAAGAAGAAGAGAATTTGACTTGTTAATGGACCTAATTAAGGAGTTTAGATTTAAGATAATTATTCAATTCTTTATTTAAGGGATTTGTGTATCTGATTATATCTTTTAAAATACATGGTATAAATATTAAAAGTGGTAGTATGTGTAATTGTTTTAAACTAGAGGTAAATATAATATATATGGTAGTGATGTATGTGTAGTTATGTAGTTTATACTTCTTAATTTATATATGGAAAATTACTTGGGCAGTACTTTTTAATAAATAATTATTGACTTTAGCCAATCTCTTTTATTTATTACTATTTATAGTATTACATAGCAATACTATAATAAATATGCATTATGTATTAAAAGTAAATTAAGCATGCAATATAGATGTATTATAAGTGTTTTGAAATATATTATGTTTGTTGGTAAAAAATTGACACAATGTACTATATCTATATTAAAATATGTGATAAATGTATTATACATCAATAAAATTATATTATATGTGTTTTATAAATTATTCTTTGCAGCATGTATTAAAACTATATTATAAATGTTATTGCTATAAATGGTAAATATTTTATTAATTTAGCATATTTATGTACGTTTTTATTTATATACTGTAAAATGCACTTTTTGTTCTAAAATAATTTAAGTACCATCAAGTCTTGTTTCTCATGATACTAGTGACGAAAATTTCACGATGTGCACAAGTTCAATATTTATCTATAAAATTATTTTCGTCAAGTGGTGTTAATTAAATAATTTTAAAAAAATTATCTAAAATAAGTTATATATATTTATGTGGTTAAATTAGCTAATTAAATGTAGAATAGTACCTAATAATTGTTTATATTGATAAATTATAAGTGGTGACGATTAAATGAGTTTAGATTTTTTCTCTAAGAAATTATAGGAAAAACTTTTTAATTAGACAAACATTTCTATCATATCTATAAACTCTTCCTATAGTTTGAAATAATTACATATTGTCTCACCAATTAATAACTTTAAGTCAGTTACACCTAGATATATGTATTTTTGCTATAAGATATGCTAAAATATGGAGAGAGCCAAGCGAGATAGGTAGAGAGACTAGTTAGATAGGAGAGAGAAAGAGCAAGTTTCTGAGATACATGCAACTCTAACTAGATAAATGGAGAGAGACGAGTGAGAGAGATGAGTGGTGAGTGATATAGGAGAGAGGCAAGAGAAGATAGAGCCAGATACATGTGAATTCACTTGGATACAATGTATCTAGAACAAATGACACCTAAATTTGACCACGTGTATTTAAGTTACATATATTTGGACGTATCTGGACGTGTCAGATACATGTATCAAAATTCGTAAAATTGTAAACTAGTGTGAATCTAAATAATTAACTCCTAAACTAGTGAGATTTCTATAAGTTACCCTAAATTATATATATTTATATGGTAGTTGATCATATCTTTTTTTTTCCTCGAAAACCTAACGTGAGAGGGGTCATTGCGATGTTCATAACAAAAGTATGTTTCTTAATCGAACAACGATTTTTTGCTCAATACAATTACAATTTTTTTACAAATATCGGTGGCACATTCAAAGTAAATAAAATTATAACTAAAGAAAAATAAATTTAAAACTAAAGGGCTTAATTAAAGTGAAACCCGTCATTTAAAAAAAATGTACACTAATTAAATTAAAGTAAGACAATACATATGTTTTTCTTATAAATATATATTCTTGTTGAAGCAGGCACATCAACAATTGTCTGCTTAAACCTCAAGTCCCTGTTATAATTAGAGAATATACTTTATATAATTTCTTAATAGTCCCACTTTTGAGTATATATCTATATTTTGAATTGAAAGTTACAATGGATTAATATGATCATGATCGTACTCAATTATATTTTTTTCGAAAGTAATATACCACATATTTAGTTAACAAGGTGTAGAATATTAATTTTGTTAATAGTATGAATGACTATTCATATAGCGGAGGGGAAAATGTGAATAGTTAATTGTATAATATGATACATACATTTTTGTCAATATACCATAATTTATGATCAATTTAATATGATAAGTAAAATTCAGTACAAATTCTTGTTTGTTTGTCATAATTTGTGAATAATTGAATAACACGTATAATTTTTGTTTGTTAGAAAAACTTATGACTAATTGAATAGATATATTATTTCAGAATTTTTGAAATGTCTCAAATTCCTACTTCATTAGCAAAATTAATTAATTTATGTCCAATATTGGAGAAGCAAAAATTTTCTACTCATTTTCTTAGGAAAAATTTCATAAATTGCTATAGTTTATTAGCAATTAACCAAGCACAACTATTGATTCAATAATTATGATTTGTAGCAAAATTTTGTTGTCAAGAATCTGTATCAATTATATTTATTTGCGCATCTTAAACAGTATGTATTCCAAGCTCGTCAACTGGAAAACAAACTTTCTTAAACCGACTGGGTGCTTAGTCCTTATCCAAGCCACTTTGAACACCGTTCCTAGTTACATTATGCAATACTTTAGCCTCTTCAAAAAAAACTTCAAATCTACTGATAAAATTCAACAAGTTTCTCTCTAGGGTACTATCATTACGAAAAAGAAAATGCACCTTGTTAATTGGGGTCAAGTTATCAATTCTAAGTCAAAAGATAGGCTTGGTATTAGGAGAGTTGCTGCAAAGAACAAAGTCTCCCTTACCAGCCTTGCTTTAAGACTATTCTCTAATCGAAACCATATATGGGCTAACTGTTTACTCCAAAAATATGGTTCTTGCACCAACTTATCAAATTGCTCTTTTATCTAGAAAAATGTGAAAGAGGGCTGGGACATCTATAAGTAAGGTATTTTCTGGAACCTGGTTAATGATCAAAGTATTAACATTTGGGATTTTAGTTGGATTCCTCTTAACAATAATCTTAGATCCTTAATTTATGATCCCATCAATAAGACCGACCTTATCAAGAAGGTTAGTGATATTTTTATCAATTATACTTGGATTCTCGACGATATTTCGGTTGTGCTCCTCGATGATATTACTGATAGTATTATGTCTGTTATTTGCACCAATGGCCTTAATAACTCTGATTTCCCCTCCCATGCTCTTAACACCAATGGTACTTTCTCCACTTCCTCGACTTATAAAATTATCCTTCCACACCATGAGACCCTGAAAGAGTGCAATTGGATTTGAAAAACCCATACACTTGGAAAAATAAAAAAATTTCTTTGGTAATGGCATCACAACCGCCTGCCGACTTACTCTCTTCTTCATCGAATTAATATGGCCCCTTCAAATACTTGTAAATTTTGTGGCCAGTAGGAAGAAACTGCCGAACATATTTTCCTCAATTTCCCCGTTGCTTTAACCTTTTGGTCATCCCTCAATATCAACTCTCCCTCCCCAGGTCCTCTTTGGCTTACTCGATTCAAAGATAGGAACCCTATCTTGGAAAATCCCATTCTCGCTTGGGAACCTTCTATCATTTTGCCCTTTGATATATCTGCTTTAGCCGTAACCATAAAATTTTCAATAATTCCTCTAGACCTATCCATATCCCTAATCTGATATCCAGAGTTTTTGAATTTATGTACTTAATTGAGTCCAAAAAATTGGACAATAGTAGTACTCAATATCATGATTAAATGGTACTCACCCAATGATGATAACATCAAATTCAATCTTGATGGAGCTTTTAAGCCCAAGTCAGTTTATAATGGTCTATGTGGCGTTTTCAGAAACAACAAAAACACTTGGATTGATGATTTTTATAAGTGCATTATGGGTATAAACCATACATATGGAGTTGCAAGTTCTCCACCAAGGCCTGCTACTGGCTATTGAGCATAACCTTCACATTACAAAGATTGAAACGGATGCGACTAAGGTGATTAAATGTTTGACTCTCCCTTCCTTTGTTTACTAATATTGTTAATGAATGCATGTCTGATTTGATGAGACTAGGGAATCCCCGAATTCGACATAACTATCATGAAGGGAATAGTGTGGCCCACATATTAGCAACTGAAGGTCCCAAAAGAGCCACTACAAATGAATTGAAGTATTTTATGAAATCTCCACCATGGTTAAAAACAACTATGCGACATGACTCTCTTAGAGGATATATAACTAGAATAGTCTGTTTATCAAGTTGTACTAATCTAGCAACAATGGTAATCTAAGTATTTTGAATTCCAATGTAGCCATTAGTATGGCCCCTGATGGAGAGGGAACGATCCCAAACCATCACCTAGCTAACCTAGATGCTAATATGCTTGATCGCCAAGTAGCAGATGGTGCAAGCACTTTCTATGTAACGACTACATTGAATAAAACTTAACAAATTTAGGGTGATAACGATATATTCTTAAGACTTCACTTGATTGACTATGCTAACTAGAATCTTATTTTTTACTTGTATAATATATTATAACACTTTTTATTATAAAAATAAGGGAAAATGCATAAGTACCCCCCCAGCCTATGTCCAAAATCCCTGAGACACACCTAACCTTTACTAATGTCCTATTACCCCCCCGAACTTATTTTTTAATTAATTTTTTACCACTTTTCGGCTTACGTGACAATATAAACCAAATAGGTTGAAAGCTTTGTTCAACACGCGCCGGGCCCCACTTTTTCAACTTTCTGAAAAGTAGCTTTTACACTTCCCAAAATTTCAAAAAGCTATCCTATTATTTATAATCTACTTTGTTAATATATTTTTAGTTAGTTTATAGATTTTAATGTTTATATATTTTATTTCAAATTTGGGCATGTAAAATTTTGTAAATATTATATATATAATTTTATTTTATTTATAGATAAAAATTTTTATTTATAATCTACTTTGTTAATATATTTTTAGTTAGTTTATAGATTTTAATGTTTATATATTTTATTTCAAATTTGGGCTTGTAAAATTTTGTAAATATTATATATATAATTTTATTTTATTTATAGATAAAAATTTTTATTTATAATCTACTTTGTTAATATATTTTTAGTTAGTTTATAGATTTTAATGTTTATATATTTTATTTCAAATTTGGGCTTGTAAAATTTTGTAAATATTATATATATAATTTTATTTTATTTATAGATAAAAATTTTTATTTATAATCTACTTTGTTAATATATTTTTAGTTAGTTTATAGATTTTAATGTTTATATATTTTATTTCAAATTTGGGCTTGTAAAATTTTGTAAATATTATATATATAATTTTATTTTATTTATAGATAAAAATTTTTATTTATAATCTACTTTGTTAATATATTTTTAGTTAGTTTATAGATTTTAATGTTTATATATTTTATTTCAAATTTGGGCTTGTAAAATTTTGTAAATATTATATATATAATTTTATTTTATTTATAGATAAAAATTTTTATTTATAATCTACTTTGTTAATATATTTTTAGTTAGTTTATAG
>NW_006239089.1:278183-331182 GCF_000226075.1 Solanum tuberosum | reverse complement strand
TAAATTAATATATAGCCGCGCAACGCGCGGGTACGTATACTAGTGAAGAACAATAATAAAGAAGAAGACAATTGAGTTAATATTTATTTTTTCCAAGCTTATTTTAACACATGACCAATTTTTATTGGTCAGTGCTGTCTAAAAGCTGCACCCACGCGCTTAACATAGGTGAAATCACGGACTCAGCCACGTAGGCCGAAAAGTGGTAAACAATTAACTAAAAAATAAGTTCAGGGGGTAATAGGACCTTAGTAAAGGTTAGGTGTGTCTCAAGGATTTTGGGCATAGGCTGGGGGGTACTTATGCATTTTCCCATATAATAATGATAACTATGTTTTAGAAGACATTTAGAGTTACAAAATCTTTATTAAATATAGGGATAAAAGTCTGAAAAATACCCAACTTTGGTCGAATTTGTTGTTGCGATACTAAACTTTCATGAGGACCTATTACCTCCCTAGACTATTTAATACCGTATTTTAAACATATATATTTGCCCACGTGGACATAAAAAATAATGCAAAATTATAAATAGTAATGTGTCCACGTGGGCACATATATACCTTTAAAATACACTATTAAATAGTTCAGGGGTAAAAAGTACGGTATTAAATAATCTAGGGAGGTAATAGGTCCTCATGAAAGTTTAGTATCTCAACAACAAATCTGACCAAAGTTGGGGTATTTTTCAGACCCTTATCCCTTAAATATATCTAATTAATTTGAGCTTGAATGTTTAAGAAGACACTCAAAAAATCGAAGACAGTCTTACAAAACGAATGCTAAAACAAGAATAATTTAAATTGAAGCAATTATACAAATTAAGATGTAAAAAATAAATACAATTTAATTTACTAACATCAATCGTATTTTATTAAAATAGTAAAATTTTGAAAATACATGCATAAAACATTTACGGATGAAAGATGACATATATTTCGTAGAATTAATCAAGGTGGGCGAAATCCGATCCAATCATCATAAAAAAAAACCAAAAAAGCAAAAACAAAAATCATTTTGAGGACTTGTTTTTTTTTGGGGCCTAAAGCCACTAGGGTTGAGCCGTCCTTTTGGTGAAGAACCCTTGTGGCTAGTAGAAACTTTGGAAGAACAAATCTCATCAAAGAAAAATTCTGGAAGAACAAAAGGAGTGCCGTTCAAGTTAATTGTTGGAATAATACTTTCTTCTTGATGTTTTTCTGAACCGAAACCCAAATTTCTGCTTTCCAATTGAAGTTGTATCTAGTGAGAAGATGAGTGCTCGGAAGAAGACCCCTTTCCAGAAGCATAGAGAAGAGGAAGAGGCAAAGAAAAAGGTATGAACTTTAGCAATTTTAGTTTTCTGTGGAAATGGGCGATTTCTCATTTAGCTCACTATGTATGTCTTGTATTGGCAGAGGGCAGAAGATGAAACAGCTCGTCTGTATCAAGAGTTTGTGGAATCGTTCCAAGCGGACAATACGCCAGGTTCCAAGGCATTTGTTAGAGGGGGAACCATCAATCCAAATGATAAATTGAAGATGGATTCTCAAGGTCCGTTCGTTGCAAGAATCTATATATGTTTGATATTTATGATTCTTGTTTTATTAATTCTTACAAATAAAATATGACTTTTTTTTATTACATGAACAAATTATTAAACATATGGACCTTTTCTATTCATTCGAGGATGGCAGGTGGAAATTCTAAAGATGAGGGGTCAGGTTTAAAGAAGGGAAGTAGGTAAACTAATGCTTTTGATTGACCATGTTGCAATGCTACTGTAATTTAGGATACTGAATACCAAGTTTCTCATGATGATCATCACTGTTCTTATTAGGCTTTTATATGTTTCCAGGTTGTTTTGTGTCAGTTAGTCTCTTTAGATATTTGATTTCAGTCTTCCTTTGACTTACCTTCAAATGATAATTATGTTGGTACTATGTGTATATGGAGAGGGAACTTGGTGCCTCCATTATCTGCTATATGGCAATATCTTATGAAAAAGTCCATTATAGATTGGGGTCGCTAAATTTTCCTTGAAATACTGCATTAGGAGTTTGTTCACATTGGAAATTTCCATACAAATAATTTCAACAAAATTTTGATTATCATCTTTCTATTTTTTCTTTTAGAACTATTCAACCTCCGATACAAATAGATACCTTTGTTGTATTTCATCTCTTCAACAAGTTTAGTATTAAGCATAACAACCCTATTGTTCAAGTGTCAGTAGCAAGACATTTTGTCAATTGAGGAAGGTATACGTGCTTTTGCGGGTCTTAGTGTAACTGGTTTGTTTAAGTTGCCAGTTTCAAAAATAAATAAATGTGTAACTGGTTTTTCTTGATCTAGACTTACTTCAGCTTGTTACTACCTTTTTGGAGATCTCCAACATACCTTAATGTGGAGGAATATAACATTACTAGTTTTTTTTTAATAAAAAGAAACAATAACATCTCCAATGCTATCTTAAAATGATGTTGTTACCCCCAAGGCCTAGCTCGAGTGGCAAAAAGGGGAGGATTTGTGACTTAGGTCGCAGGTTCAAGCCCCACACCATGCAAAGCGAAGTCCAATATTTAAGTGGAGAAGGGTAGAGGGGTGGGCCCATTATCCACCGAGTTTAGAAGGCTGTGATGGTCCAAAGGGCAGCGGTTCATAGACGGATTTCTCGGTTATCAAAAAAAAAAAAAAGGAGCCGAATGATGATTACATGAAATACTTCTACAAGTCTTTGTACTTTGAAACCCAAAATCGGAAACCAAATTGGGGGATGAGGAATTGCATGTCCATGTCTAGATTGAGAGGAAAGCGAATTACTCCAAAGAGCTTTTGAAGAGAGTAATAGTGGAAGCAATAAGAGCACCTGTGGGAGATAAGGCATTAGGCTGGACGATGATCAAGGAAGTAGTAATGATAGCTCAAGATCACTTTCACGAGCATGAATATTTTGTTAAGTGTGTAAATTCCACTTATAGTGCATTGATTGACAAATATTTCAGTGTGAAAGAGTTGAAGGATTAGGCCAATTAGTCTAATTAGGAGCATTTACAAAGTTATAGGAAAGTTGTTGGCGTCAAGACTAAAACAAGTAATTAGGAAGCTGGTGGATATGAACAAGATGACTTTCTTCAAAGAAAGTCAAATAAAAGATGTACTACTAATAGCGGATGAGGCTTTGGGTCTAGAAGAAGACAAAGAGGATCAAGGTTTATTTAAGTTAGACAGACAGAAAGTCTATAATCATGTTAATTGGGATTTCCTGATGGACTATTAGAAAACATGGGTTTCAAATATAAATGGAGAAAGTGGATAAAATTTTGTATATCAACAGTAAGATTCTCTTATCTTGATAAATGAGACGTCTGTTAGAGTTTTCTCAGGGCTCTAAGGTAAGGTGACCCTCTATCTCCCCAGTGTTTTGAAGAGTGTGAATCGAGAAAAAGATCAATGCCCTTGCTTCATTGAAGTGAAACACAATTAAAAGAAAAACGACCAAAATAAATAGAGACTATATTTACAAACAAAAGTTCAAATTTAAAACTAAAAAGTAGATATGACCAAATCCTCCACAGACCATAGGACAAACAAAATCAAAGCTATTAATGGATCAACATCTAATTCTGATTCTTCTATTTCTACAAGGTTGTCAAAATATTGTATTATTCTATTATCATTATATTGATCATCATCTTCTTTAACTCCATCATCACTTTCAACTTCATCTACTAGGGATAAACTTGTAGCTAGTTATTTTCTTATCTTATCTAAGCTTGAGTTATTCCCCCTTAAACCATAATGGTTCTCCCCAACTCCACTTGCCTCCACAAGTACAACAACACCCCAAGTGAAATTAGAATCTCCCTAAACAATTGCTTCATCTTTATGATTTTGAGGGACTCGTGTTAACCATTCATTAGCATCATCAATACTGTCCAAAAGAATTGGATTAATTACATTACAAGTGTTATAATGACGACTCAATGTTCTATTGTATTTTAAGAACACTAGCTTGTTAAGGTACTTTAGGGTTAGTGTATTCCTCTTCTTGGTATGAATCTGCAGATAAGTTGTGGAGATAATTTAATTATCCTAATATACTAAATCTTTCTTCTTAGTTCTTACCTATTTAAACATGCTCCAGTTCTCCTCACATCCAGATGAACTAAAAGTTAGACTTAGAACTTTGATGGAGAGCTTTTGTAACTCTAGAGTCCGTGCAACTTAGCTTGTAAGTACTAATCTTATGCGCTATTGTATCTTGCACATCTTTATCGGTGACCGACTTACCAACACAACCATGGAATCCCTTCCACACTTTTTATCGTGTAAATCCTTCTTATAGTTATCATAATAGTGATGGGCTCTAGACTTCGGGGTGGCCCAGTGGTTTGGGCTTGGGACTTCCATGTTGGAGGTCTCAAATTTGAAACCCCTTGCCAACGAAAGCTAGGGGTTTGCCTTCTAGGTCGAGCTCGTCGCACCGGGCTTGGTTAGTGCGGGTTACCTCTCCTGTGTGGTTTGCGAGCTATTGCATAGGAGCGGGTTTTACCCTGTGCACACCCAAAGGGTAGCAGCTGTGGATTTCCCTTGTCATAAATAAAAAATAAAAAATAAAAAAAATAAAAAATGATAGTGATGGGCTCAAATATTCACAGCTGCATGCAAAGGTTTATGAAGTTGATCCAATCACCTTTTATCAATGATCTCAAATACCTTTACATATTTTTGCTGGTCAAGAAGTGACGCTTGAGTAGCCTCCTTGCCCTATCTGTAGCTTTATAAAGATAGCCCATTGGTGGTTTTTGCTCTCCATCCACCAAACAAAGTACTTTAATCAAGGGACCACCAATTTTAAGAGTATAAAAAGCATTACTCCAATAAGAAATAGTTATGCGTGCAACTTCTTTCCCCATAACTTTTTTTGCTAACTTTTTCTTCTTCTGAAATGAACAAGCTTCTCAAATTGTCCTTTTGCATGTGCATACAATGCAAAGGTCAAGAAAACAACAACAAATATAGTCTTGCCTGGTTTCACCAAGTTCTTTTGTTTTGTGGATATCCTCATATTTAATAACAAAGGCCTTTGAGCAATGTAAAAATGTACCCTGTAGAGAAGGTTTTCTTTTTTTTGAAAATATTCCCGAACATCAAATATATACCATGAGCTGCACATGGAGTCTGATAAATGAACGAGAACATTCTCTTCAACATATCACCTGCTTTTACATTTTCATTTGTGTTGTTTGTAACAACTTGAACAACTTTCTTTTCTCTGACCTTCTCTATAGTGTTCTGAAACAAGGAGAACATTTTGATGGAATCAGTGGATGAGTCACTCATATCAATGGATTCAAGAAATAAGCTTCCTTTTGGAGAATTCACCAGCACATTGAAAATCATTTTTCCAGCTTTTGCCATCCACTTACTTGTCATAATAGAACATCCAAACTTGTTCCATTCTACCCGATGCCTTCTCCACAATTGTTTGTCTTTTTCCACTTCTTTAATCCTTAGTTAGATAAGGACCTCTAACTTCATGAGAAGTGGGGGGATTCATTCGTAGATCAAATTGGTCTAAGGCCTCAATGAAGGCTCCAAAAGTGTGTATAATTGACACAATTAAGGGGGAGCCTGTATAATTGACACAATTAAGGGGGAGCCCTGCATTGTACACCCACCGTGGAAAAGCCGCTACTGCACGATCCTTCAAAATATCCGTGGCAACGTCATGCAAATTTCTATTAGCGCTTTTCCGTGCCCCATATCTAGGGTTCTGCAGGAAGTAACAATCTAAAGGATCTTTCCTGCCGGTTGATCCACAACTTGAAGAGACTGTCTTTGCAGAAAGCGATAAATCAACAGCTTCACCTTCTTCCATTTCATCATCATCAACACCAACTTTACTGACCACTAGGCTGCCACCTGGTTGCGCATATTTCTACTTTCACAGAAATGCATTATGGTCTTTTAAGACTTTATCCCATGGTTCTGTAACCTTGGATTGATGTCCTTTTACACTCAAACTAGTATCAAAAAGAGCAAATTAGCATATGAAATCTAGTCCCATTTTGAGTTCATTTCGCTATGATTTGGTCCCTTGTCTGGCTACAAAATGGCCACTTGGTGTAGTATAGCATTCACTGCGTATTTCTTCTAAGAAGGCTAACTAACTACTAAAGTTGGAGGTATTTCCATGTTGTCCTTATTGTTCCCATCGGATCCTGCGGTAGGTTTTGCTATCTACCTAAATACTCAGTGAACAATTTTTAAAAAAATTGTGTAGTGAGGGAAGATAATATATCCCTACATCTGAGAATAGGTTAAAAAACAATAAATTTTCTATGCCCATAAGAAGAAACACAGTGAATTGATTAAAAGAGGTTTTGCTTGTTATTAAATGTGCTGATCATTGGCTTCTTTCTTCTTTAATTGGGGTTATATTGGTGCAAATTAATGTGTTGTTAATGGTTAACTCGTCTTTATTGCTGCTCTGTATAGACAAATAGTACTTACTCATGGGTGGTAATCATGTGGTGCTACTTACGGTTTACTTGTAATATCACGTCTCTTTGATCCTTTATCTCTTACCTTCTTCCCCTTTTAAATTATTGGTCCTGTCACTGTTCAAGGATAAGATTATTGGTAGCAAAGATTCTGGAATGTATCTTGTGAACTGCAGGTATGTGCCTTCTTTCTTACCACCTCCTATGGCAACTAAGGGAAGAGATCATGAAAAGAAGGTTAGTGGGTGTTTGAATTCTCTTTGGTGCAAGAGTTGTAAACTTGTAACTAGTTGATTTCTAAATATGTTGGTTACTTCTAGCAGAAGGAGGACAAGCCGAGGGAAAAAGAGAAGGGCAAGGCTAGGAACATTGATAATTTCATGGAGGAACTGAAACATGAGCAAGAAATGAGGGAAAGGCGTAACCAAGACCGTGAACAGTGGCGTGATCGTCATACTGAAAATTCTGCTGTAAGTGGATTTACGATCTGCAAAGAAAAAATGTTCAGATTATTTGTTTTAATCTTCTGTTTTCTATTCTTGAATTCATGAATCAGATCCGAGAAGATTTGACAAAAGCCATGATAACGTATGTTGTAATAGCTTCTATTTAGAATGAATGCGTTAAAACTTAAGGAGTGTTGGGTGCATTAAAAAAGTTGTAGACAGTTAGTTACATCATGTTCTCTCGATGATATTTGGATCTGAATCTTTTGTGGGAACTGGAGAAGTTAAATACATTACTTTGTCTTCAAAAAAAGAAGTTAAATACATTACTTAGAAGATTGCTTTACCACTTCTAGAGTAGGTACACAAGATATGTTACATGTACACATCTTGTTGTAATTGCTGATGTGCTATGAGTGAGCACGATCAGTTTCTGAAATAGAGCAAAACTTCAACAATTATGAATCTATGATATTATCACATTATCACAATTTGTCATACTATTTGCATCTATGATTCATTTCCCTTTCTTAACATCTGGGATCTGAAACATAAAATGATCTTTTCAGGCATTTGGCCATCTTAAGATGAATTTCTTTTATGTTACCCTGTGCGCATCCAAAGATGATTTTCCTTTATGGATATGTTATATGGAGGAAGACAATTACATCTTTGATGATCCTTTCTTTAACTGTATCATTTTCATCCACAAAAATATAAGACTCCTCGCTCTGCTACTCATTGGATCACTAAACACCCCAAAGGCCTATCCCAGCCCTCTACTATCAGAACATGGCTCAAATGTCTAATTCTGGTCTACACATGAAAATGTTTTAGGAAATGATCATTTGTCAATTTACTTGGAAAAATAGTGATTTAAAATATGTTATGCCTAACCAAATGGAGGTTTGATATGGCATCTTGTTGTGTCATAATGATGATATTTGTATATCCTTAAACCTTACTCTTTCCTCAGCCATCTAGTCGGTTTGATGAACTGCCCGATGACTTTGATCCTAGTGGAAGGCCTGGATCATTTGATGATGGAGACCCACAAACGACAAATCTCTACGTAGGAAATCTATCACCTCAGGTGAGGTTCTTGTTCTTAATTTTGAGATCATTGTTTTTTTGCTTTAGGTGTTTCTTTTGTGTGATACCTATTTATTTTATTTACTTGCAGGTTGATGAGAATTTTCTTTTGCGCACATTTGGGAGATTTGGCCCCATTGCAAGTGTAAAAATAATGTGGCCAAGGACTGAAGAGGAAAGAAGGCGACAGAGGAATTGTGGTTTTGTAGCTTTCATGAATAGAGCTGATGCTCAGGCTGCAAAGGATGAGATGGAAGGTTAGCTTCATCTTCTTGATTTGAATGTAAATTTATTTCTTGATCTGTTCTTTTTTGTCTGATGAGTGTGATCGTCTTACTCCTCTTTGTAGAGCACTTCTATTGAACCNTTTTTTTTTCTCCCCCCCCCCCCCCCCCCCCTTTTTTTTTTTTTTCTTCCCCTCAGACGCTTAGGAATTGTTCATTAGGTTCTTAGTGATTGACCAAGTTGACATTATGTATGTTTTTTTTAAAGTACAGAGTTATAGGATCCTCAATGACAAGTGGTCAGTAGCCTCAAGATGACAGTAAGTAGTTAAATAGGATATATGTCTGTTAAAAAACATACACGCGGAGTTGCCCCCAAGGCTTTGTTCTAGTGGTAAGAGCGCAACGTGTGATGTGTACAATAGACTCATGTCGCGGGTTCGAACCCTGCCGCAAAAGAAAGACTGGTATTTAAGTGGAGAAGACCGCCCCCAAGGCCTAGCTCAAGTGGCAAAAGGTGGAGGATTTGTGGCTTAGGTCGCAGGTTCAAGCCCCACACCATGCAAAGCGAAGCCCGGTATTTAAGTGGAGAAGGGTAGAGGGGCGGGCCCATTATCCACCGAGTTTAGAAGGCTGTGATTGGTCCAAAGGGCAGACGGATTTCTCGGTTATCAAAAAAAAAAAAAAAGTGGAGAAGACCCATTCAAATTTCGAACTGTAAAGAAAAGGAAAAACATACAAGTGGAGTCTACAATGCATAAATGTATGAAGCAGAAGAAAGGAGGAAAATTCTGTAGCCAAGGCTGTTATATTCTGTATCAAAACATGCAAACAAATGTTGCTGATCTTATTTGTTCCAGTTGACTGTCTCCATCCTTGTCCTTTTCTTGGATTTCCTCTCCTTGTTCTGTGTCTATTCTGATTCCTTATTTGTTTGAGATATACATTTGGTAATAGAAGGATATTCACAAGGAACAAGGTTTTGATCAGTGATTTTACATTCTTTGTTTTGTCGATAGTCTTCTTCACGAAGTAGTCAAAAGAGAACCGCAGAAGTTGAGGTGCGCGCAAGCTGACCCAGACACCACTATTATATATATTAAAAAAGCTAAGCGCTAAAGTTTGTTGGGATTTTAGGTGCAAAGCACAAGTGAAGTATTGACTTTAATGAAAAAGCGCTTGTGAAGAGAGAACTAGAAATATATATGTAATATAAGGAAAAAGATCTACAAACACGAACAATGATTATTTGGACTAAAGAATTGAAAAAACTATGATTAAGCAAAATATATGATGTAAATATCATGTCCAAAGTTTAAAAACCATTTTATATATCTGATTTAGAAGGAAAAAATGTAGTATAACTTATATGGTTAGCTTTCTTGTACTAAATTTATAATATCTAATTGCTGATCACTAAATATTCGTTCAGAACCTTTTTGAACAGTTAATAAAATAGTTTACGAGCTATATTTATAACTAAGTGCTGTCCTGTTTAAGGCAAAGTCATAGTGATGAGGTGTATGTCTTAGCATGTGAGGATTGAGACTAAAACACCACCTAAGTGTGGCAAAGCACGTAACCTGCCTTTTACTGAGCTTCAGGCATTAGCGCCTCAACTGAGCCTTCAATAACTTTGCTTCTTAGGTGGTGCCTCCTCTAGTTTCAGCTATGTACTCATTCCAGAAGTGCCTTTTCCATGGCCTATGTAAATTATGGCATGAAGTTGGAAATTAATTAGTCGTGAGCATGGGGATGCTAGCATGTGTACTTATTCCGTGTGTACTCGCTCTATTGCTTAATATTCTGTATCTTTTGCAATAATGTATTTTTGATATCTAAACCATGTTAATATTATCCAGGAGTTATTGTTTATGAATATGAGTTGAAGATTGGGTGGGGTAAATCTGTCTCTCTGCCTTCTCAAGCACTCCCTGCTCCTCCTCCAGGACATATGGCTATCAGGAGTAAGGAGGTTTGTCTATTATTTTGAGTACAATGCTCTGTTATATACATGTTAAGAATTTGATAAATGGTTGAGTCGAGGAGTTTGTGTATTAATAATCAATAAGTGATAGAGTGAATGGTTTGATGAGTTATGTATGTTAAAACTTTATCAAAAAAATGAGTTATGTATGTTAAAATATTGTATGATCAGTTGAATACATGTTAAAAACAAAGACAATGGGATGAAGCATGTGTTCATGTTGGAATAAGTTGTGTCTTGCATGTTTATTTGTTGATATGATATATATAGACATCCTGTAGTGGTGTATCTCACCCTTTTCCTTGGAAATGTTTCCCATGTAATAGTCTTCATCAAAAAAATGTTTCCCATGTAATAGCTTCTGTTAAAGCTGTATTTCAGCATGCTAGAGATGCTTTCTATTGTCACCTCCTGGTTTCTCTTTATGATATCAGCTTATGCTCATGTACTTATTCAAGAGATCTATCTTCTTGGTTTTCAGGGTGCAACTGTTATCTTATCGGGTCCATCAGGTCCTCCAGTTACTACTGTTCCAGGCCAGAATTCTGAGTTGGTATGATGATTAGTTGATCTTTCTATATTTCCTTGTTCGTTCTTTCTTTGTTGGGATAATTATCAGATCTCTATAGCTCTTCTTTACCCTGTTATTGAAAGATATCATGATAGTGAAGCAAAATGTTCAGAGAGTTTAGGTCTATTGGAGTAGATTTGAGAGGGTTCTTGTCAGCTTCGTTTTAAATTATAATTTTTGCCTTATACTTTATCTATAAAATAGGAATTTTACTTTGTATGTTGTTCTTTGAATAAAAAAGGAGACTGTCTGAAGAGGAAACCCGGACTTTTATTACCTCAAAGAGGACTGATCTGTATTTCCTGTTTGGCAAGAAACATGGAGGAGAGTGTACAAAATAAGTGCAACTTTATAAAGAAGTTGTGTTTAGCTGTGAACAATTCTGTTCTAGGGTGCTATGAGTAGGAAGGATTTTGAGTTTTTGACCAATCTGCCAATTTATGCTCATCATTTTGATTTTTAGGTGAACACATGAATTTTATTTGTACCAAGTCTGAATTTACTTCTTTTAGCTAACAAATTCTCAGTATACATTTTGAGGCTTGTTTTTAACTCATTTAAACAATTTATGCGGCAAAAAACTCATGAGTGCTGAACGATCTAAATTCCAAGAATCTGTAGATAATTTGTTGGCCTTTTTTTTGTTGCTAATGTTCATGTTATCATTAGGTAGACTAGAAAAAATTATGAGGGACTTACCATGGGAAGAAAAGGGGGGGGTGAAAGAGTATCATTTCGAAAATTGGATGCAATTAATGGACACAAAATCGGGGGAAGAGGGATACAAAGATTATCAATGTTCAATATGAAATTGTTTGAAAAGCAGTCATGGAGATTTTCCTAGGAGAAGAATGTATTGATCAGAAACTTGATAACTGTTAAATATGGATTCTTAGAGAATTGATGGTCCTCTGGAGATGTGACAAACTATAATGAAGTTAGTTTGTGGAAGAACAATTTTTTACAGTCTAGGATTCACGATTGGTAATAGCAAGGGTATTCGGTTTTGGGAAGACAAGTGGCTTGCTGGAGCCACTCCAGAGGAAACATTTACTTAAGAGTGGTAACTAACAGGGATGCTATAGTGTTTGACCATCTGCGATGAGAAAGCCAGGAAATCACATGCTTATAAGAAAAGTTTACAGGATTGCAATAGCAGGAGATTGAGAAATTTCTTCGCATTCCATATGAGTGGCCTACAAGAGGTGAAGGGATGATCCCTGGAGTTATTATTTGGTGTTTATGGACTGAAAGGAACCGTATGTGCTCTGATGGGATCTCAACTCCAAACCACTCTCTCAAAGCTAAATGTTTACCTATGCTATTCAGTTGGGTTAATTTAACCCCTGTATTTAGCACTGAACAATATCTTGATTTTGTTAACTCTAGTCTCTAGTACTAGTTTGAAGATTGTAAAGGAGCTAACAACTTTTGCTTAGGCCCTCTGTGAGCCGTTTTGTCTATTCTGTAATTCTTGCTCGATGTTTTTTAATGAAATACCTTCATTAAAAAAAATGAAGTTAGTATGATTGACCTTTTATTGTATGAACGGAGAAGGGTCAAAAATTCCCTTAACATAGTAGAAATGGTTCAAAAATGCGGCCTTGCACCTATTGGATCAAATTTGCCCTCCTTTTCACCTATTGGGTCAAAAAACCCCTCCTTCCACTTAATGAGTAAAAAATCCCCTTAACCTATTTGAAATGATATAGATTTGCCCTCCTCCTGCCGAAAAAAATATTTATCAACTATTAAATACTATGTAGTATCCCCGCGCTTCGTGTGGTTTTAAAATATCTTATTAGAATTTATAAAGTATAACATTTTTATAATATCAAATATTTAAAGAATTCTTCTTATCCTTCAATTCGAATAAATTAAGTTTCAGCTTTTAATCTATTTTGCTACTAGCATCTTACTTATATATCTTTTTCTCCTGTTACTTAAAATTTTTAGTCTTTTAAAACTATTGAGATTTTTGTGTAATTTATGTTAAGTGATACTGTATTTGCACTCTATTAAGAAACATCTTAAAAGAAAAAAATCTCAACAAAAATTCATCTTTTTGTGGGCACACATGCATATTGAAATTCCTCTTTCTCTGTGACTAAGAGCCTGTTTGGATTGGCTTAGAATTAAGTCAATCCAAACAGGTTATATCATATATGTATTCATATAGGGGTCATTTGGTTTGAAGACATGTTATGCTAAGATTAGTTATGCTGGGATTAGTTATGTTGGGATTAGTTATACTGAGATTAGTGCCATGATTAGTTATCTTTTGGTTTGTTGTATTAACATGGATTGCATAATTTCTAAGAAGTTGCTTGTTTACAAAAATACACTCTACCTTATTTAGTAGAAAGGGTTTGAGAGGAGTGTTTTAGTCATTTTCATTGTTTATCCCGGGATAACTAATCCTGATAATATTTTCAATAGATATTCTGATAAGTTCAGTTTCAAAAAAATAGATATTCTGATAAGTTGTAGGGCCTTAAGTTAGCTAGAAAAACTTGACTGATATAACAATCAGCCTGTCTTCTGATGCATCCTTTTGTAAACATGTACTATTCTTGAGTATCTCCAATCTATAATGAAGATGATTATTAAGCACCGCTTTCCTATTTCATCTGATGCTTTTTTTGGTTCTGCAGGTTCTCACTCCAAATGTACCTGATATTATGGTTATTCCACCAGAGGATGATCATCTTCGCCATGTTATTGATACAATGGCTCTGTGTGTTCTCGACGGAGGTTGTGCTTTTGAACAAGCCATAATGGAGCGAGGCCGTGGAAATCCTCTCTTCAGTTTCTTGTTTGAGCTTGGCTCGAAGGAGCATACTTACTACGTTTGGAGGCTCTATTCTTTTGCTCAGGTAATTTGCTGCTGCTGTAAAGTCTGGATGAATGTTACTGCAATTATTTTCTTCCTGTTAAATGGAGTTAATAGTACTCGTGACATAACCCCATCGACCACTTCTACAATCCACGTGGATACTTCAAACAATGTTTCAATGGCAAAAGCCAATAGTTTCATACAATTGTAACTGACGAGAATTTTGTTCTTGTCAATTATTGTTTCTCTTTCCATGTTATGCAAAGCAATATGACTAATTGTACTTGTGATATAATCAATAAGTGAAATACTTCATTTGATACCCTTTGCAGGAATTTGAACTTTTTGTCGTCTTATGCTTTTCTTTCCTCACTAATAAAAATTTCTTTCCTTATTTAAAAAAAAACAGGGAGATACTCTTCAACGATGGAGGACAGTCCCTTTCATCATGATAACTGGTAGTGGGAGGTAATGCATTGTTCCAACTTATATCATCTTTCATTACACATTCCATATTTACCTTTCCTCTTGCTGAAGTATCAGATATTTGATGCATGTGCATGTCAGTTCCTGAATGCAACACTTTTTAAGTCAGTTTCTTAGGAAGCTTCTACTGATATTTCCCTGAGGATATGCTTGCTGTGAAAGAATGAAATCATCTAAATAGAATTTATCATTCAATTTTTGCGAAGGCTGCTGAGTTCTGCAAGGCTTTGATGAAGTCCTGCAGCCTTTTTAGAAGTTCTCCTTGAATATTGTGCTCTTTCTTCAAATATAACAAATTCACATATGCAGGTGGATACCACCCTCTCTATCAACACCGAAAGGAGCTGATCATGAAAAAGAAGCTGGGAGCACATATGCTGCTGGAAGAAGCAGGGTATGCCCTTTTGATTAGCTTTCTGTTCCAAGGCATTTAAGAGTTTGGATTTTGACTTTGAAACTTGAATAAAAGTTTCTTTGTGATTGATGTTTCTACTATACCTTGTTCAGCGAGTGGAGGTTGAACGGACATTGACTGATGCTCAGAGGGATGAATTTGAGGATATGCTCCGTTCATTGACACTAGAAAGAAGTCAAATAAAAGCAGCAATGGGTTTTTCTTTGGACAACGCTGATGCTGCTGGAGAGGTAACTTTAAGCTGGTTTCATGCAGCAGCCGAATAGCTCACTTGTGTATGAAGCTCTTCTTTCTTATTTAACCTTTCAGAGGCAAAACTGCTGATTTTGCACTGTGTTGTGTCTATGTTCATAATGCTTCTTGTTGCCCCTTTACACTTGTTTTGGCTGATCTTTTTGTCTTGTAGCATTAAAATAAGGATTTGGCATGATCTGTTACATGTATACTTCGGATGGTTCTCATTAATGAGCATATTCTAACACAGTTGCACTGCTGATTATAATTTGCAGGTTGTTGAAGTTTTGACAGAGTCGTTGACACTTAAGGAAACTCCAATACCAACAAAAGTTTCTAGGCTCATGCTTGTCTCTGATATTCTTCATAATAGTAGTGCTCCTGTGAAGAATGCATCTGCTTATCGCACCAAATTCGAAGCCTCTTTACCAGACATAATGGAAAGCTTCAATGATCTATATCGAAGTATAACAGGGCGAATTACTGCCGAGGCACTTAAAGTAAGCTGTGCCTGTCACCTACATTTGATCTGCACTCGCTACATCTTTTGTATCCTTTTTTTAATGTGTGGTTAATTTTTCCTTGCATGTTACAGGAGAGAGTTCTGAAAGTTCTTCAAGTATGGGCTGATTGGTTTTTGTTTTCGGATGCCTATGTCAATGGTTTACGAGCTACCTTTCTCCGAACCGGGAACTCTGGTGTGACCCCCTTCCATTCTCTGTGTGGTGATGCACCTGACGTGGAACAAAGGGCCAGCTCTGATGATGCAGGTGATGGCGGCAAAATTAACCCAGATGGTGCTTTGGCAATTGGCAAAGGAGCTGCGATGAAGGAACTGCTGAGCCTTCCACTTACTGAGCTAGAAAGACGATGCAGGCACAATGGTTTATCTATCGTAGGTGGTAGGGAAATGATGGTTGCTCGGTTACTTTATCTGGAAGAAGCTGAAAAGCAGAGGGGTCATGAGCTAGATGAAGATTTGAAATTTGCAAGCCATTCAAGTTCTGCTAGGTTCCCCAGTACTCGGAAAGATAGCAACCTTGAGTTGGACAGGATGGCTCCTTCCGAACGGAACAGTCAAGTGGATTATGACGTACAACTCAAACAAAGAGAGTCTGTATCTTCACACCAAACAAATTCTGCTCCACACTATAATTCAATTGACTTTTCCAGTGAGGGCAAAAGTGAGACAATTTTGCCTACATCTAAATGGGCCAGAGAGGATGATGAAAGTGATGATGAACAAAAGAGAAGTTCTAGGGACCTGGGGTTGACATATTCATCTTCTGGAAGTGAGAATGCTGGTGATGGGATTAACAAGATCAAGGATGCAGAGCTTACAACGGACACAAGCAATTCAGCATACCCGGAAAGTGGAATGAACGAAGAGTTGAGGTATGGGCAGTTGAGCATTCCTTGTGGGATTATTTCCGAAGATAGGTGTTACTTATTGTCTTGTCATCCATTTAGCTTTCAGTACTTCCATAGTTCAGGAAGATACTTCCTTGGGTTCTGGAGGATCAACATGAACGACTTCGGAGTGAAATTGTTGTTGGATTAAGCTTCATTTGCTTACAAGCTTATAGATTAGGAACTTGATGAAAATTACTACAATTTACCTGCTAACTTTTGTATCTCAAATCATTGAAGGATAATTTTTTTAAAGTTAGAAACTACTCTAGTTTGATCTGCCAGAAAACAAGAAAGAATCTCATACTCCCAACCCTCTCAAGGCCAGCAAATGGATGTCTTTTTTCTTCATTATGATTTTAGTAGTTTTCCTGTGGAAAGATACGAGGGTGCAATTTTACGAAATGAAAGACTCTGCATGTTGACTTTCATAATATTCTTAGGATTAGGGATGTTAATATGCCAAGTGTTGGGAGCGAGCTTAGGATACTTCCCTATTTCCATACTGCAGATTCTCTTTCTGTTTCAAATTTTTGTGGGATTCTATGCCTCATGCGTGGGATCTGTTGCTTTCAATTTGCTATCCTCAGTTTTTCTCCTGTTCGGATTTTGATATGGTCCATAACTAATTTATCAGGCAAAAGCTGAGGCGTCTTGAGGTTGCATTGATTGAATATCGTGAATCTCTTGAAGAACAAGGAATAAAAAATCTGGATGAAATTGAGAGGAAAGTTGAAATCCATCGGCAATGCCTACAATCTGAATATGGTTTATTGAATTTCAGCGAAGATACATCAAAAAAAGGTAAAGCTCTAAACCTGTCAATAGTTTGACATGTCCGTGTATTTATTTAAAATTAAATCCAATAGATCAACATTTAGTGCTGTGATTTCCCATTTCGTTGAATATTCAAGAGAAGAAGCTGATAAACAGCAGTAAAGTGTATTTAATTGCATATGCAGGTCAAATCTTAGCTTTATACTGCTGTATCATACTTCAATCCTATCTTTTTTGTTTACAATGTTTTTTTCCTAGAATTTTTTTGCTTTGATCAGTTCTCAGATCCTTTGTTGATGTATATTTCATTTTATAGTAAAGAATAGCTGAAGCAGTCTGGTTTTATTACTCATATTAATATTTACTGCTTTCAATTTCAAAAAAATAATATTTACTGCTTTAAACAACACTATGAGGACATTCTCTGGATCATAGGTTACAAAGCTGCTTCTTAGGAGACTATATTTTTCCTAAACTGTTTCTGTTAGACGTTAGTACAAGAAATTGTAATGTAACGAGGCGAATAACATATCACACATTTAAGCACTTAGGTGAGGATTTAGCTGTCACAGTATTATGTTTTAGATGCAATGTCCTTTTAACAATATTTTTTCTCGGCATCTATAAGATGAATCACTTATTGCTGGATAGAGTTGGTCATCATCATATTTACGCGAAGATTATGTATCTGATGCTCCAAAGGATTAGGTTTAGTGGTAGCTTGTTGTATGGATTAGGCGCATGTCACGAGCCCGAGCTTTGATGAGACTAAAGTTTGGTGTTCAAGTAGAGAAGGGTAGAGGCGTGGGCCTATATCCACTGAGCATTGTACTATGTGCTAGCTGGTTCTTGGAGATTTCTCGGTTATTGAAAAAGAAAGTAAAAAAGACTTAGATATCTGGTTGAGCAGGATACTGGACAGGCAGCTTTTATTACAACAATAACAATTTTACCTTATGTTATGTTATTGATATTTTTTTTTGTATTCAACTCGTCTCATATTTCTGCTTTCATAAAAACAGGAGGCAGGTCATCTTCGGAGAGGAGAGAGAAAAGAGACGATGCTCGTGAAGCTTCTAGGAAGCGGCAGCGCAGTCGGAGTAGAAGTGGAAGCCCTCAGTGGAAATCTTCCAGCAGAGACCGCGATAGTGATAGGGAAAAGCGTCGTGATAGGGAAAGGAAGAGTGGAAGCAGGGAGAGAGATGATCATGATAGAGACAAATCTAGGGAGAGGAGACGGGCCAGATGAATACATATGCACTGTGCAAAATGACCATAAATCCAGAGTAGTTGCACTATCATTCCTCGGCAGAGATGCATTTGAGCATTTTATCTTTGCTGGGTGGCAAGGTTGCACGATGACCCTCAATGGCCCCTGGAAGTACGGTCCTCTTATTTTGGTATTCGCTATGCTCTGCGCCACACAAAGAAAACAATGTTTCCGTATTCAGCTCTATGGTCTAGCAAATTGTACAATTGCAGAGAATCTCATGAACGGCTGCAACTACATCTTACTTTATGCTTCAGATTTTTCCTGCATTTGCTAATGCGTTTACTGGAGATTTTGTACCTTCCATCTATATTGGACTTCAGCGGTTAGCGGTTCCTAGTTTTCATGTAACCCCCTTTACATTAATGTACTGTCTGAGATAGTATTGTTAGTTGCTTCATGCTTGTGTCCCCTGTTATTAAAGGTTATGAGGTAGAACGTTCATCTTCTCAAATTATTCTTGAATTTGTTTTTCCATTTACATGGCCCCTTTGTTATGTAGCCTTAAGGAAGATTAAGCCAACTTGTCGACCATGCTCAGGGTATCTGGGTAGCAATTGCACCTGGAAGTCGATTTTCACCATGCATTTTGGTATATCATGTTTTTATCTTTTCATAGAGAGACTCCAACTTCTCAGTTGAAGCGGAGAGACATCTTACAAATATGCTTTAGCTTGTCCAAGCCTCGTCATGGAAAGAAGTTACCATAGAATTGAACCCAAAATTCGAACTCTGGAATGAACATACCCAGAAAAGATGAGGAACTGAAGGTGTACAAGCTGAGAGATTTCATCTTCATGTTTTAGTTCACATTGAAATTAGAAGTTGTTAAGGGTGATCGAGGAGGAACATAGGTGGATGAATGAAGAGTTTCTCAGGCTGGGAAGATGACATGACAACTCTGGTTGTGCAAAGGAGAGGACCAAAGAAGGATGTGTTGCAATTATCCCAATTCATTTATAGATAGCGTATGAACTTGTTCAAAATGATGGGAGATCTATGCAGCGGTTTTATTTTCCTTTTCCCAAGTTAAAACACGAAGCTAGTAAGTAATAGATTACCACCAACCATTGCTTAACTACTTTGATACCATAAACAAGTTGGAAGTGAGAAATTCTCATTTTTTAAGAAATAATAATCATTTACATCTCCTTTTCAAACATATTCATTCTATGGTGTATACAAAAGTCCTTTATTCAAAGGAATATTTTCAGGTGACTGACTATCTGAGCACCAAATTAAACACCAATTACTGCACAATTCTTCAGTTTTAAAGCTAAGTTTGCTGCAATTAGAATTCTATGCCTGAAAATTGCATTCCCAGCTTGCTTATATTGCCAGAAGCAGTAACATCGGTGCGTTTTAACATTGATTTTTAACCTTTAGTCTCAAGCATTAGCTGACGCCTGGTTGCAACACAGGAAAGAAAGTCCAGTTGTTTTGAATACCTGATTCCTTCCCAGCAGCCTTGTCACTTGTCCACCACTCACAGTCAATACTGTCCTTCTCCAAGACTTCTATTTTTACATTGTCAAAATCAAAATCTTTGCTTGAGCCAAAGGTAATATTCCGGTGTTTTCTATGGCATTGATCTTCCCCACTTTCTGAAGCTTTCCTAGGCGATCCATATGTTTTTTCTTCGGCCATAGAGCTACCGCTTTTCATTTCATTGGCTAACAAATTGGAGACATCCATTGGAAGAGTCTGTTGGGAATGTGACATGACGGGCTCCTTTTCTCTACAACTCGGGACATCTTCTCCAGTTAATTCAAATGAAACTCTGTGATCAATTACACCTTCCCCAATTTCAGAACCATTATCAGAATTAGCAAGAGATGCTACCTCGGAGATTTGGTACTCCAAAAGGTAACTATCTCGGGAAGGAGGTTCCCCACCGTTTGGAGTCACAGTACCAGAACCTAGCCTTGAAATCCCACCGTTTGGGGTCAGAGTTCCAGAACCTAGCCTAGAGCCCCAGCCACTTGGTGTCAATGATCCTGAGCCAACCCTTGAACCCCATTTGCGAGTGGAGAAATGTTCATAACCAAGAAATTTCGGAGGCTCCCCCTTACGAAACTCAATTATAGGGCATTTTCCAGGGAAAGGTGAGGAGGTGCCAGAATTTGATACTACTGAACCAGGAGATATTAGATTACTACCCGGACTTCCTGGATCTTGATAAGGCACAAACTCATACTGGGACAACGGGAACTTATAATTGGACCCACTATATCTTCTGTTGCGGGCCAGTGATGATGTCAAAAGCTGCGCAAAAGGCACTTCTGGTGAAGGTGGAGTTGTCATATGCACCAGCTCAGGTGGGGGAGTAAAATTAGCAGTAGATGGTTCAGTAGTGAAGGTAGAGAAAACAGGTGGGGAAACTAACTGTGTTTCATGAGCATAGGGACCAATTGCAAAAATAGACGCAGTCCCACCGGGAGAATATGCATTGATAGAGAGGGATTTGAGAGAGAGTAATCCAGCGGGTGACTGGGTAGCAGAAGGAGGATCAGATGGAAGAAAGGATGCAGGAGAAGATGGAGGAGCTATAAAGGGAATTACAATGGTGGCTGAGTGGTTTGGATTTTCAGTAACTGGAACAGCAGGTCCAGGCGCTGCAGGTTCAGGAACAAGGACGGCATGACCAATTCTTTTGCTGTGCTTGTGAGAACCAAAACACCAGTATAGACTCCAGCAGCTTCCCCATCTTCTCTTCTGGAACCAAAAAGTTAAAGTTTGTGAATAATAAATCCTCAAAGGAGAATTATGTGCACAATTTTACACATTTAGACAACTGTAAGACTCAGCATTATAACAAGCACAATAAGATCCATGTCAGTTAACCCAAAATGAGAAGGCAAGTGAAGAGAATACAAGTAGAATTTCAAACTTGACGTTCTATAAATTTCACACTGCTCAATCTTCATAGGAAAAAGACAAGCAGACTCCAAACTGTAGAAAACACTAATACTCAATGTTACAACAAGCACATAAATCCCTGCTAGTTAAATTATCTCTGAACAATTCTAGTCAGGATTAATATATATGCCAAAGAGGCTTGTTAAAGATGGTAATAACTGGCTACAAAAAGGTGCCCCAGAACTGGCCAATTACAATTTTTCATAACTATCAACATCCTCTCTTTCTACTTTTTGGGCAATTTCATCTAATTACATGGGTAGAGCTAGTATTCCCAAAGAAATACATCCTTTGGACATCAGAAATGACGTCAATGATCACTTCTTGTTCTCATAGCTCAAAACAAGCAAGGGTGCAGAGGTATTCGTCCTTCTCAAAAACACGTTGATGTCGTATAGCACAACTTAAGTGCAACCATTTTCACAACGATGCAGCCTCATTTTCCTAATCATAACTTGTATATATAAGAAACAAGAGTAAAAAGTGCATATGCAAATGCCAGTCTGGCAAGTGCACAAGGATAAGTTTTTGTTTATTTATGTAGAAGGATAAGTCACTCTATACTTTTGATGGTATTTCAGTTTCAATTTTCTAGCTACATAGAGACCTTTAGCCGTAGGAAGAACTCTTGAAGGAAAAGTGGAGCACCAATTTCTCAGCTGAAAAGCTGCCTAAATGCACAACCACATGTAATAGAGTTTACCAACACCCACAAGGTACAAGAAGATCAATCGAACTTTCAGCATTGATTCAGAATATAAATATGGCGTCAAGACAATAACCAATTATAGCTATGTGGGGTATCATAATTGATTAGTGGAACAGGAAGAGGTGGTTACTGTACAACATTCAGAGAACTGCTATATTGTCAAAGTAGTTTAGTTCCAAGGAAAATCATAATCTACTACTTCTCTCCACTGACTCGATCACAACTACTATGCTCCGACCTCGATTAACCAATCATTTAGTCTCACGGCTTCAAGAAATTTCGTAAGCAAACTCTCATTTTCTATTGGCCGTTTCATATCAGAAAGATAGAGTAGAAAACCTAAACCTACAAGTATGAATATATATCTTCAATTGAAACTTTAAAAAAGAATCACAGTAAATTATTTAATGCAACAGAATGTAATGATGCAGGCCCTATTCACTATTTTCCGAAACATTGTATTAAACCTAGTGATGCAGACAAAGCAGACCAATTACTTCCTCATTCCTCAATCTTCCTCCTATTTTACAGACATAGCCTATAGATTTCAACAACTTTTCCCTGGAAGTTACAATGGCAACCCTATATAATATCCTCTAGACTAAAAGACATAATTTTTTTATCAGATAAACAATCAAAATATTCAAATCAGTGACTTATTTTCAAAGGGCAGTAGGTCTTGTTAAACAACTGTGGAATCAAAGAGAATTCTCTTTTATCCAAACAATTCTTCTATTAAAGCCAGGTTTGAAAATATGCTGTTTCAGTTGGATGCCATGTTCTTTTCATGGCACTGCTCCCCTCGTTGACTTTGTTCTGTATCACATGATCCAGCACTACAGATGGTAACATAATAGGTGATGAACCAAGAATCACGGAGGAGAAAAGAGAACTGCTTATTGCTTAAAAGTTAAATGATTATCAAGATAGAGAAAAAGGAGACACCAAAACTGGACCCAGATGCTGAAAAAGTCTTCACCCTTCTCTACAGTCTACACAACCCACCAGTTGATCCTAGCTAAAAAGGTGATAAAAGTACTTCTTAATCTTTACCCAATCGACATCCTAAAAGGCAGGTTGATTTCACGTATGATCATTCAACTAATAACTATTATCCCAGAAAAGTCAATTTCTTCCTGATTCCAATTTTTTTCAACAAAGCAAGAGTTTTTTTGAGAAATCAACTCCCTAAAAGCCTGAGGATTGCAGCAGAACTCCCATTACACAATCCAAATTCTCTCTAGCTTTTCCTTCCACATGTTTGTCTATTCTCTAATCACCTTCAACAAATATACTGGCTTTTGTAGGTCACAGATTTACAGATGAAGCTACAAATTTCACAATGGACTGAATTTTACATATATAATCACCGCGAAACGCTCTTCCGTCTCCCCCAAAATCTTATATCAATGTGCACAACTATAATTCGCGATCATAAATAATCATTTCTTCACCAGCTTCCTTTTCTTTACCCGATCTGTTCCTTTAATCCCCCTTCGTTTCATGATTTCGGATCATCTCAGCTGATAACCGTCACACCACCAAATCTCCAATCCAGTCCACAAAAAGAAATACTAATTTTATTTTATTTTTTAAAAAAGCTTATACCTTCAACTTCACAAAAACATGAAATTTGCATCAAATCATTACAAACAAACAAACTAAAAAGATAAAAAGTAACACAAAAATCATGAATACTGTTAACTCAACTTTTTTACCTTTTAGCTATAATTACAAGTTACAGTACATAGTATGGAACAAACAGTTACATAATTATTACATATACCTGAACTGTAGATGGTTGAACTCTACTCTCTGCATTAACTATAGCCGAAGCGGCAGCATTTACAGTATCTACAGTATTCTGTACGCTACTCATCCTTGAAAAAACAAACTACAAAAAAAAATACAAATTCTGTTCTCCGGTGAAGAATGATAGATTTTCCGGTAACTGAACCGCCGGACTTTTTTTTTTTCTAATTAAGAAAGAAATCAGGAGACATTCGAAGAAGAAGAAACACAATAATCGAGAAAAGACAGCGATTTATTTATTATTATTAATAAGAAGAAGGAAAGAGGAAAAGTTTAATTAAAAAAAATTAAAAACAGAGTAGAGTCTCTCTCTAGCTGTTATTTTGTAATTATGTAGGGAAAGTGGGGTCAAAAATAACATTAAAAGCAAAGATCTGTGGTATTATATTACGTATAAGATGGGGGGAGGGGGAGGGGGTGGGTGTGGATAATGTTGGAATTATTAGTGAAGAGATGGAATGACGAAAATGACCTTGAGTTGTGGTTGAATTTAATGAGGTGCCATTTTATAAGCGGCGTAAGATAGATAGGTTTGGCTATTAATGGCAAAACTGACGCCAGGGATGCGCATTTAAGGAAGGGGATGTTGTTTTGGGTGACAGAAGAGTATGCCACCGCGTGAGGTTTTTCACTCGGATCACGTGACCGTCGTGATCTCTGAGTTGTTTGCTTTCTAGTTTTCTTTTCATACGTAGTATATAAACAGATCTGATTAATATCTATGTGCTTTAATTTTGAATATGAATAAGTAGATAACATGATATGTGATTTGTTACATAGCAGGACATGTATAGCTATTTATTCAATTTTCTATATGTATATATGCACACTCAAAATTGATGAATATAATCGATTAAGGTCAAGTTAAAAGGTATATATTTATGTATTATGTTTTTTTTCTTCCTAACTCTTCAGTCTTAAATTAATTATCATAATTCGTATGTCTCCCTCTTTTTAGAAAACATTAATCAAGAGGAAATTTTAACTATTTTATTGTCATTTCTTTTTAGAGAGAAGTATTGAAGACACTTTTAAACTTGACACATTATTGACTAACTAAAGTTAGATGCACTCTTGATATGCAACATGACATAACAAGTGGTTTCAAATTTTTGTGGGAGTATGAGACTCTTAATAAAAAAACGAGAGAAATGTTGAAAGCACCCCTAAATATGATAAGAATTTAAGGGTGTATTTCACTCATATTACATGATTAGGGTGTATTTAAGTCCAGTTGATCAAGTAAATGAGTGTTTTTTTAACACCGTCAATAGTTTGGGGATAAAATTAATAATTTGCGCTAAATTTAAGAGTATTTTCAATAATTCTCTCTTACGTAATAGGGTGTTTATAATTTTTAAAAACAATTCAAGATAATATAAAAAATAATAATTTAATCTTAAATTTTAAATAAAACATAATTTGAAATAATTCTATTATTAAAAATTACGACAGTAACACGCTGGGAATATGTTTTAGCCAACTCACTTTTGGAATATCTCCATGAACATATGCGCCAAAAAAAGGATGTAAGCGCTTTATTTAATCTTGGCATAATACATACCCTTAACTTGGCTTCAACGGACAACTACACCCTTTAACTTTAAGTGTGCATAAGTAGACACTTAAACTTGTATAAAATTGAACAAGTAGACACACATGTCCTACATGGCATAATATATGTAGGACGCCACATAGGACACAAAATTTTCATGTAAGGTGCCATGTAGGATGAATGTGTCTATTTGTTCAATTTTATACAAGTTTAAGTGCCTATTTGTGCACACCCAAAGTTAAAGGTCATAGTTGTCAGCTGATGCCAAGTTAAGGGTCATATTTACGTATTATGCCTTTAATCTTAGTTGCTTGATTAGCATTTTTTTTTCTCTCTCTTTTATTTCATATATACTGTAGTAAACTAGTAATTAAAAGAGTAAAAAAAAAAGGGCATAATTGAATATAAAGATTCGATAAAAATTAGAATTATCATTTGTGATGTTATAGTTATTGGATGGTTCCTTTTAATATGCCTGATTAGTCGAGTTTTATAATAAAATATTCAACCATTAGCCACCACTAGCATAATATCAATTGCTATAACAAAATTACATTATTACTCCTCGTATATTATGAAAAAAAAAAAAAAAAAGTTCAAAGCATGTGAACTGTAAGTTAACTTCTACTAATAGATATTATATTATATATATACTCCTATCTTATAAATGGGAATAAGCACACACCTTGTCAACATACCTGCTTGGCTTTTAAAGAGTATTTTAGTCATTTCACTTAGAATGAAGCAATATAATTGGACCTAAGGGAATTTTACTATAGAAAACTATGAATACTTTTTGAGTGTATAGACTAAAGTGTCCCTTGCATATGTCATCTCTTTACCACACAATAATCCAACCAAGTTAATTCTCTCACGTGTCACGTCCCCAACCATCCCCCACTATTTCTTCTTTATTTAACATTTTCTTTTATCAAGATTAAAACTAAAATAATTTGATCATAAAATTTCAACAAATTTTTAGAAATAATAAATTTATTATTATTATTGTTAGTATTATTATTTAATATTAATAAGTGGCTAAAAGCAATACTTCAAAAAAAATTATGTGTTAATTTATTTGTCTTACTTTATTTTTTAATTTGTTATATATTTGATAATTACATAAAAAGAACAATAAATCACAATATTAAAATTAAAATAATTTGTTCATAAAATTTCTAACAAATTTTTAGGAATGATAAATTAATTATTATTGTTATTATTAAATATCAATAAGTGGTAGAAGCAATACTTTCGAAAATTTCTTTGTGTCAATTTATTTGTCTTACTTCATTTTTTAATTTGTTATATATTTGATAATTACATAAAAAGAACAATAAATCACAATATTAAAATAAAAATAATTTGTTCATAAAATTTCAACAATTTTTTAGGAATGATAAATTAATTATTATTGTTATTATTAAATATCAATAAGTGGTAGAAACAATACTTTCAAAAATTTCTCTGTGTTAATTTATTTGTCTTACTTCATTTTTTAATTTGTTCTATATTTGATAATTACAAAAAAATGACTATAAATCAAAATAATTACAATTTAAGATATAAAATAATTGATTTTCTTGGTTGACTCTGGAATTTTTACTTGTGCCACGTAAATTAAGATAAAGGGAGTAACATATATTATGTGAATAATGCATAAGAAATATTATAAATCATAAAATACCTAAAAGAAATGTTTTAAATTTTTTGGTGACTCTGAAAATTCCGCTGTGCAGCATAAATTGAGAAAAAGAGAGTAATATATTTTATGTAAAAATTATGTAGAGAGTACAATAAGTTACAATAATTAATAACTTAAAAATCTTTTTAAAAATATAAATTTTTGAATGGCTCCAAATTACATTTGTATCACATTAATTAAAACAAAAAAGTAACAGATGTTGGGCCTGTGCTAGCACGGGCACCTTATATCTAGTGTTTAATATAAATTCCATATCAATTTTTATTTTTCTAAAATGAAATATACAATATTTATAGAAATATATCTAAACACTATGAATCATAATTTATAATCAAAATATTCAAAAATTTAGAGTTTTTTATTAGTTTTTCGCCTAGTGTTTGGTAAAATCCGATTAATTCAGATTCGCAGGTATACGGTCCCATTTGAGGGATAGCGCTTCCTACCAAAAAAATTTCCATACTTGGGGCTCGAACACGAAACCTCTAATTAAGGAAGAGTAATCCATCCTTTTTATTTCTTAATTAAGGAAAAATAATATTATTTCCAAATATAAATTATTTACAAGAAAAATGTAAATAATAAATTCGTTTAACTTGAACATATGATAATATGTTCATTATTATTTATATCATGTATACAATTAATTTTAAATTCACCTTTATCAAGATAAAATTATTTTAATCTCAAAATTATAATTACGAAATAACTTAATCGAGAGCATTATAAGGGAACCTAAACACACGTGCGGGGAACCACCCATCTTTTGTTGTTTTTTAAATTTTGGTTCTTTTTGGAGGCCCTCGTGTGCTTGCCTCTTCTCTTTTTTAAGACAATGACCCTCTTCTCTTTTTTTTTCCTTCTAAACTAAATAAAAATAAATTCTCCCCCACTTTTTAAGTAATTTACGTATTTATTATTCTTTTTTCATGAAAAAAAAAAAAACCAAACAGTGCCAATTTGCCTTTTTCCTTGTCATGAAACGTGAAAGCAAAAGCTTCTCAATTAATAATAATAATAACTTTTTGCTTAACTTTTACATTAACCTTTTTTTTTTTTCCATACAAGAAGTTAATTAGCTTTACATTATAGTTATAGCCTTTTCAGCTATTTACCTTTTCATGTTTAACCAAATCTTTTTTGTTTAATGATGAAGATAATGATTGTTAATTAATTAACATAGATAAAGAAGAATTAGGCAAAACCGTCATACGTGGGAAATTACGAAGTGTGAATCCACTTCAACATCAACAATAAAGTCAATAATTATTCACTCTTTTTTAGTTCCTTTCACCTCTCACCTTTTCACACTTACAATCTCAAAGGGCGAAGTCAGATAGAGTTGAGGAGTTTATCAGCTTGATCAGTGAAAAATTATATAATTTGTATATGATTAAAAATATTTTTTATTTATATATAGTAGAACTTTATTTGACATTTTAAATTTGATGTATTTGTTTTTTCATATTTTAAATCCTCTTAATAATTTTTTTAGCTCCACCGCCAATGCAGTTTCACTAATATATAAGTAGATATAGATGCTAAAGTAAATGATTTTTAGAGTTTAAATTATTTGGATTGATATTGTTAAAATTATATGATTTTATACGGAAAGTTTTTTATGTATTGGTTGTGTCTACTAGTATGGAAAAATTAAATTTGCCCCTACCCTAAATAAGGTGAAAAGGGGTGATAATTAAAAGGTAATTGCTATTTTAAAATATTGGTTAATAGCTTAAAACAAACAATAAGTAACCCATTATAATAAATTAAGTTCATTGATAGTGCAAGAACATTGTTATACTATTGGTGAATATAACTTAAACCTATTTTATTTTTATGAGTTTATATTACATAAACTCTCCGTCTAAATTATTTTTGCACTATCTCATATTTTTAAAATATTTATATATGAATGATTTTTAAGTGATTATATGATATGATAGTACAATTTTTTTTGTCTCGTAATAATATATTATATAACTTAAATTAAAAGATTTTCTATATTGAGTTGGACGTCAACTAGTATGGAAACATTGGATTTGCCCCTACCCTAACGTGAAAAGAAAGGATGATCAAGATTTCAAGCAAGACCTAATTTTGATGGTTAGAAAGCTAAGTGATAAAAAAAGGCTATAGAATTATTAGGGTTAAATAGCTAGGGGGTCCATGACAACAAGTGAAGAAGACATGCCACCACCAATTGCAATATTGGGACTCCATGTATCCTCAAGAAAACTAGCCTATCATATTGTCAACTATCTTTATCGCGGAAAATTTTACATGATAAATATAGTCGTCTATCAAAATAATAATCATCAGCTGATATATAAATATTTATTTTCAGTAAGCTTATAACTAATTTTAATCGAGTGATTATATATGTATTGAAAGTCAAGTTATATCTTCATTTTTTTATTTGATGTTCGATATCCATACCAGCTTGATTAAAAGATTTTTTGTGTGTGGTTTTGGGGTTTGGGAGTATGGGTAAATGGTCCTACAACACTAAAGTTTAGCCCAACATATCACATGTTCCAAGTAGGTGGCCGTTAGATCCTCCCAATTAAACCCCTTTCGTGTACATTTCTACTACTATCTACAATTCATAGTTTATCCCTTTAAAACATTTGTCAACAACTTGCCATTACCTTATGTGTTTGTCCTCATTCATTCCACTTTAATTTCTACTTCAAATTGTCTTCTACTCCACTCTCACATACACATGCAAACATCAGATGCATTATATATATATAATATGTGATTCTATCAAATATCAATATATAAGAATCCAAGTTTCAAGTCAATAATTATAAAGTTGTTACTGTATATATCAATTGTGTGGAAAGTAATTGCAAACTTGTACTTTATATATCTATACATGTTGAACATATTGAGTTTGCCACATTGTTCGTGGGATGAGATCTGATCTCCTTATGTGATTTTGAATAATTTGATCATTGATCTCATGATTTAAAATATTTTTTTTATCAAATCGAGAGTACTAAACACTGATTTATACGGTTTACTTATAGATATTATGGCAACATTCACCCTTTGTGTTTTATTGGACATTTTGTTGTAGTTACTTGCTAACATGATCATGTGAAGTTCAACTTCATCATGATCTCTATTTCTTTAGAGCAATTTTTTTGTTGCTACTTGTCTATCATCATTAGTTCGATTAGTCATCTTCATAATGTTGAAAGACATAGTTATAAGCGTGTGGAGCCACTCCAAGTTTAACAAGATATTTTAATTAAAGAGGATATATGTATTTGAAAAAAGATTTAAGTATATTATATATGATTTAATGAATTTTCACCTCACGAGATATCTTTTTAGGGTTAAATTAAGCTTTCTTAATGTCAATTTCTTATCATGATATCTTCATAAGACCCATCTCAATTCCTGACTTACCTGATGTTGAACCCTCATGTTATATTGTCCATGCTCCAGATATCCAATTTTTGGCGTACAAAGATGTCACTACTAAAATTAATGAGAAACCCGACAGATAGAGCTAGTTCAAAAAAATAATAATTTATTTTTTAATAAAAACCGACGGACGTCCGTCGGGTTTTTCGGGTTTCTAATTGCAAAGTATAAATAAAAACGATGATAAAATTTTATCAAAGAGCATGGGGTGGGAGTGGTAGAATTGTCCAAAGTCATAGAAAAACATGGGTTTGATTCCAAGTAGCTACATCTTTTCATGTATTTATTTTTGAAAAATCGACCTTATCTGTTGATTTCACAAAAGCGACAAAGGCAAAATCGAGAGTCCATCAATTTTCCTTTAAAATCGATCTTATCAATCGGTTTTGACCTATATTTTAGTAGTGTATCAGTAGTCCCAAGTCGTCTATAGATGAAATACTTGGTCTTCTCGTATCGTATTGACTCACTCTCACCTTATAAGTTAGTCTTTTGAAATTGAATTAAACTCGACCATCTTGTTTATTTTATTTTATAAAATAAAAATGTGAGGGGTAGGTATCCCTACCAAAAACATCACATATACAGGAAATCACAATCCCATCTTCTCTGTCAACAGTTAAGATATTTGGAATGTCATGCTTTTCTTTATTTGCTCTAACACTCATTCATGAGTTAGATGCATTGTACCTTAAAGTCTAGCTACTTGTCTTGCCTCATTCTAAGACTCATATTTTCAATGCTATCTCTGGCAAACTCTTTTATTTTGAACATAAGCAATTAATTCACATACATATTGGTTTCCATTTATTAGAACTTAATTAGACATGGTTCCATCAATGCATGTTTTAGCCTACATGCAATTTGTATGTTAAGTTCCCACAATAATTGTGCATATTTGGTCTCTTATATAGTGTTGAGTAACTCGCCTTATGAGCTAATTTTTGAATTAATCATCAGATTGTTAGATTCGTTTCAATTAATGAGATACATGATCCCAAACCCACCCCCACCCCTCATCTTAAATATTATACACGCTTCAATATTCAATAAAGATTAAATTATGTTTATATTGGTGATTTAAAATTTTAATTAAAATAATCATGTTTCGATCAACAAATTTTTATATATAAAAAAGTTTACAATGTCATTATTTTACTAACATAAGACGGATTGCCGTTGTATGGCTTCCTTATAGTACCAAATTAGAAATCCTCAATGAGCATTTTTCCAATTAAAAAAATATTATCCCTAATAGAAATTCCTAAATTAACTTGTACTCATTTATGTTTTTCAAAATATTTTGTTGATATAGTTAGTATTGGTAAACTAATTTTGACAAAAAGCCAATAACGTGCACTTACTTATTGTTGTGAATTTTGTCTTAGTACTTGTAGCCTATTCATTCAATGAGGTCTGATCGCTATTGTCCTTGAAATGTAAATCAGTGAAGCTAGTGAAAATAACATGTTATTTTTTACTATGGCTAAGGAAAACTAATTTATTATTAGCTTTCCTAAGCCAATGTTATATATATATTTTATTAGAAAAGGCTTGTTTCAACATGTCTGTTTCATAGCTTTAAATGGTATTTTGGTCTTTTCAGTTCTCCATATTACAACTACGTATCTTCCTCGTATGTTTACAATTTACACTTCACTCTGTTTAGATGTCTATCTTCATCAGCTTATACTGCACCATTTTGTACACATTAAAGGTCTTTTCCTTTCTTAAGCATTCTATTCAGGTAAGGCTCTTCCATGTTTTCATTGAGTTTTTTTTGTATCATCTTTATTTTCCTCAAAATTGAAGTTTATATATATATAATCTCAAATTCGACAAAAATATAGGAGTTGAATATATCTTTGAAATATGAATATGAAAGAACAATACTTGATTAAAAAGTGAGGATACACTAATTAAGTTGGGATTATCCAACTTATGCTATTGGCTTAACGATTATTTTACTCTGATTAATCTCTTATTTTTTTTCATCACAAATTAATATCTTATCTAATAGTATAAATTAAGTTCTAATGACGAAAATTACATGGTTAAGCAAACATATACCAGTTAATTAGTCATCATAACTATAGTTTTGGTTAATTACCACTCGTGACCAACATTCAATGATAATTACTGGGCTGAGGTTTTGAGTTTGTATAATTCGAAATTTGTATAACTTTTGTATAATGTAATTTTGTATAATATAATTTGTGTAACTGTTTAAAGTTCATATGTTTGTGTTTGTATAAATTTGTTATTTCGAGTTTATACATAAATAGCACAATTATACAACCTCACCCGCGAATCATACAAACCCATGAATTATACAAACGAGACATCTTAAATTGTAGTTACAACTCGTAAATATGCAAACTATAATTATAGTTATGAAGTATAATTAAGTTTATTATAATAATTATTTGCGAAAATTTCCCTTAAAAAGTGTACTTAAATTCGGTCAATTCAAACGGGCCTAGTCATTTAAGATTTAATTTTACAATTTCAATACTTATTGCATATTTTAATTTGATTAATCAAATGACCAATTTATTTTAGGCATAGTAATATAAAATTAAACGGTTGCACGTGTATCAAGTTTTCCCCAATGGCTAAGAGGTATAATGCCTTATTTGGTTTCATTTGACTAAATGCTTATGCTAGTAGTAGTATTTTATAGCTGGTGTCACATGGGTTGATTCTAATCATCATCTACGTAGGTCGTAGGTGGGTTGTAATAGTATTTTTTTTAAAAAGAAGAAGAAGTATTAAGATAAATTCAAGTGGATGGTAAGTAATAATATTTTATTTTGGATTTATCTAAATTTTAGCGTAACGACTAGAGTTATCTACCATTCGAAATGGTGAAAAAATAATAAATATCGTACTAATTAATTATTTGTATATGTATTAAACTAAATTAAAGCATTTATTAGATTTTCTTTCCATTTGAGTAAAAAATGAAAAAATTAATTAAATACACATCTTATTTTATCATAATCTCTAAAATTTTCTATATTTAAAAAAAAAATTCAAAATTCAAAATTCCTTCTCGGATACATCACTCTCCTTTCGCTGATACATTCATATCCCTCTCGGATACATTCCTCCCCTCTCTGATACATCCCTCACTTATGTATTAGGATGTCTACTGATGTATCCGAAAGTCCAGTGATATAACCAGATGTCTTATCCCCTCTGATACATTCCTAACCTATGTATCTGAATGTCCAGTGATGTATCATGAACTGATACTAAATTAATATCATTAAGGCAGATAATTTCGCTTAACTGATACTAAATCAATAAATATATATTGTATTGGTATCATTAAGGTATTTTGTTCATAAATTGATACTATAAGAGTATATTTATATTGTTGTGGTATCATTAAGGTTTCTTGTTCATAAATTACTCATTAGTCAATGATACTATAAGAGTATATTTATAATGTTGTGATATATGTATATTGTTGTGGTATCATTAAGACTTCTTGTTCAGAAATTACTCATTAGTCAATGATACTATAAAAGTATATATATACTCTAATAGAATCATTGATTAATGAGTAATTTCTGAACAAAAAACCTTAATGATCACAATACAGTATATATATACTGATTTATTATCAATTAAGCGAAATTACCAGCCTTAATGATACCAATACAATATATGATACTAATATAGAAATTAGTTAAAGGTATAGAGTGTAATTATTTAATGGATATGAATCTAAAAGGGTATATATTTATAACTATTTTGCTTTTATGAGATATTTGCTTAGTTTCCCCAATAATTTTCCCATAAGTGAACGAAGAAATTTGGGCTTTGTGGCCCAAACTAAAATCTCGGCCCATTATTTTGTCGCATTAGGAGGACCAATATACCCAAGACTAATAGAAAAGAAAGGAAATGAAGCCAGTAGTAGCTGAGTTTGATAATTGAATTATTTTGGATATATTTTTTTGGGAAACTTACCTAAATATACTATAATAAAAAAATATTTACCATTTATAGCAATAACATTTTTTTTCACTTGATCACTTTTAATACATGTATAATACAATTTTCATACATATTACAAATCAATTTTAATACATATTGCAAATAACAATTTACAAAACACATATAATATAAGTTTTATTGATGGATAATAGATTTATCACACATTTTAATACACTTATAATACAATGTGTCAACTTCTTACCAAACAAGCACAATATATTTTTAAAAACAGTTATAATACATATATATTGCATACTTAATTTACTTTTAATACATATTGCAGATTTAACATACTATTGTTATGTATTGCTATAAATGGTAATAAATAAAAAGTATCGCTAAAATCAGTAATTATTTATTAAAAGACATCCATCCAAGTAATTTTTCCTTTTTTTTTTAATTAACTAGTCATTTTATCTGATTTTCTCTATATATAATTGCCAGGCCCAAAAAAGATTTCTGCATTTTGTCTAATAATTAGTCTATTTCAAACAAATTGACATATTTCTATATTTAAAATGCTATTCAATTTTACATTCTATTGCCATTGACCTGATTTGTTATAGGCTTCATCGCATACAAACCAAATTAATTGGTAGAACTTTTACTATACATTATACACATTTTGTTTGTGACAATATCGAATCTAGTGAAAAGAGCGAGTCACACCGTGATACATAGTGAGATCCAATATAAAATAAATCTGCAAATAATTCAGTGGAAAAAATAAAAAAAACTTTCTCTCATACGATGTGTGTGACCATATCGGATCTAGGGAAAATAGCGAGTCACATTGTGATACATAGTGAGATTCAATCTAAAAAATATTCTACAAACAATCCAGTGGAAAAAATAAAAAAAAAAACTTTCTCTCATACGACATGAACCTTTGCCCGAGTAGGATCGGCTCAGAATCAAGCATCTAAGAGGAAGACCGCTTTACAATTGAAAGCAGTCATACTGACCTTTGGAAGTCCAACAATCAATATCGAGCCGCACACTACTTAACCCAATCAAATTTAAGCGAGGCGTCAGAGTAAGATTAAATACTTTCAGGATCTTGAACACGATAATCTTACATAGAGATCGTTAGGGGCACATACCTGATGCGGAAGACATCATCACAAAGAGAAGCGGAAACTTTAGTCGTAAATTGGTTTTTACCTCCTTGCTCTAACTTTATGTTATCACAATCGTCAGCGATGAAATTATTGTAGAGAATATGTGATAACCCTAATGGGTGGAGGGAGGACCAATTTATAGAGGTTATGAATTAATCTGGTATGTCCATCAAGTAACCAATATACGAACGAGATCTATTCCTTATTAAATATTATTTATGGTATTACTTGGATTATAAGTAACAAATATTTAATAATAATTCGTACATTCTCCCACTTGGCCCAATGACCATATAACATTAATATTTCATAAACATTAGTTGCGCGTATAATAAATCTCTTGTATAATGTCCATCATACATACCACAATATAACAAACTACTAATGCTAGTTATGGTGATTGTACATAAATTTTAGGCTACATACTTCCTTCCAGATACTACTACATTAGCAACTCATCATTCTAGGTTCATAAGCTATAAAACATATAACATTATGGTCCACAATAATGTCTCATAGAGACTTATCTTGTAATATCTCAAGACAATAATGTATACACCATTATGAGAAACAAGAAATTCATTAATGTATATCAGAAACACATAATTTGAGCTCAGAGTGTAAAAACATCATAAATGTATCAATCATAAGTACAATCAAGACCCATTCTTTGAACATGTTCTTTAAATGTCTTTGGTTGTAAGCCTTTTGTTAACGGATCTGCAATCATGAGATCAGTTCTAATATTCTCAAGTAACACTCTTTGTTTCTGAACTTCTTCCTTGACAATACAGTTTTTTAATTCCATATGTTTGGCACATTTGGAGTACTTATCGTTCTTGGAGAAGAATACTGCTGCATCATTATCACAATAAATTTTCAGCGGCTTGGTAATGGTGTCGACAACCCCAAGTCCTAAAATGAAGTTCTGCAGCCATAATGCATGAATTGTGGCTTCATAACATTCCACAAACTTTCTTTGCAGTTTTTTCATTAATCAATTCCAGGATTACTTTGATATCTTCGTAGCATTTCGACCGCAAAATAATATCCGGTCTTGTGCAAATTTGAACATACATCAAACTTCCAACAATAGAAGATGAAGGAATTGATTTCATTTCTTTTCGTTCTACATCATTCTTTGGGCATTGCATGAGATTAAATTTGTCCCATTTTTTGAATAGGAACTATTCTTGCTGAACAATTGTTCATGTTAAATCTCTCTAGAACTCTTTAGATATAGCCTTTTGAGACAATACCAATAATCCTTGTGATCTATCACGGAATATTTCTATCCCTATCACATAGGATGTCTCACCCATATCTTTCATTTCAAAGTTCATAGAGAGGAAGTCTTTCGTCTCACGCAATATGCCTAAATCATTAACAACAAGTAAAATGTCATCAACATACAAGACTAAGAATATAAACTTACTCCCACTGATCTTTTGGTATATGCACCGATCAACGATAATGTCCTTAAATTCAAAAGATGTTATGGTATCATTAAACTTTATATACCATTGTCGTGAGGCTTGTTTGAGTCCATATGTTGACTTCTTTAGCTTACACACCATTTGATCTTTTCATTTAATTTCGAAACCCTCTGGTTGGTCCATATAAACATCCTCCTCGAGGTCTCCATTAAGAAAGACAGTTTTCACATCCATTTGATGTAACTCTAAATCATAATGAGCTACCAAAGCCAAAACAATTCTTAATGAGTCTTTCTTTGAGACCGGTGAAAAAGTCTCTTTATAATCAATGCCTTATTTTTTGAGTGTATCCCTTGGCAACAAGTCTGACTTTATATCGTTCAATATTACCATTTGAATTGTGTTTGGTCTTGAAGACCCATCTACACCCGATTCTTTTAGAACTTTCTGGTAATTGAACGAGATCCCAGACTTTGTTATTTTTCATGGATTTTAACTTTTCATTCATGACATCAATCCATATATCAGACTAAGTGCTTTCTATGGCCTGTGAAAATGAAACCGAATCTTTATTAATTCCAATCTCAAAATCTGACTCTTGCAAATAAATCACATAATCATATGAAATGAACGATTTTCTTTCTCTTTGAGATTTTCTTAATGACAATGTTTGTGATTCATTTGCGTCATATACTTGTGAGTTAGTTCTTTCTTTAAGTGTTTCACCCAAATATTGTTCGTTAAAGTGTTCTTCAACAAGAGGGACAACATTTGTTATTGGTGTGGAAGTAGGTACATTCATGGGCAATGAAATATTTACCCTTACCTCATTAATTTCCACACTTTGTCGTTCAACACTCCCACTAACTTCATCATTCTCAATGAATTTTACATTACCGATTTCAACAATTCTCGGACTATGATTTGGACAGTAAACCTATACCCTTTAGCTTTCTCTGGATAACCAATAAAGTAACCACTTACCGTTCGAGAATCTAATTTCTTTTCATGTGGATTATAAACTCTACCTTCTGCTTGACATCCCCAAACATGCAGATGTCTTAAACTAGGCTTCCTTCTAGTCCACAGTTCAAAAGGGGTCTTTGGAACTGCCTTACTTGGAATCATGTTCAATAAATATATAGCGGTTTTAAGAGTATGCATCCACAATGATTTGGGTAATGAAGAATTACTCACCATACTTCTAACCATATCCATAAGTGTTCGATTACGCCTTTCTGCCACACCATTTTGTTGAGGTGTTCCTGACATAGTATACCGTGCACATATGCCATGCTCTTCGAGGAATTTTGCAAATAGACCTGGAGATTGTCCTGATTCGTTATACTTTCCATAATATTCACATCCTTTATCTGACCTAATGATTTTCACTTTTCTATCTAATTGTCTTCAACCTTATTAACGTAACTTTGAGAGCGCCCACTGCTTGAGATTTTTTTCTTTCATCAAATAGATGAATCCATAACGTGAAAAATCATCGATAAAGGTGATAAAATATTTTTCTCCACAAAAAAATGGAACATCAAAGGGTCCGCAAACATAATTTCAAGAAGCTGAGTGCTCATTGTGGTACCTTTCTTGGTATGTTTGGTTTGCATTTCTTTAATGCAATCTAAACATATACCAAGATCAACAAAATTTAAATTCGAAAGAATCTCATTCTTTACTATTCTTTGGATATATGACCCAAACATTTATGCCACAAATAAGCAAAACTTTCATTTAACGATAGTGTCATTCCTTTCTATAGAAATGACACACATCGGCCTTGAGTTCCTTATGAGCATCCTGTGGAGCATTAGCTGGTGCTTTCTTTTTCTTAAACTTGTTGGCCTTCACTTTAAGTCCTTTACCAGCTCCTTGACCCATGAGGTTAATTGAATGACCTCCTTGTTTGTTAAGTCTTGACTCATCTTGAGTAAGCATGCTGGACAATTCACTAACATCCCACTTATCCTTAATAGTGTTATAGCTAATTTAGAATGGTCTATACTTAAGAGGCAATGAGTTCAGAATAAACTGAACCAATAAGGTGTCATCCACTTTCATCCCCAAGGTCGAAAGTCTTGCTGCAATGTTAGTCATATCGATGATATGATTTTGCATACTACGCGACCCATCAAACTTCATGGTCATGAGTTCAGCCATTAGTGTACCAGCGAGAAACTTATCAGCAGAACGAAAACGTCACAAACTTCAGGTATTCCCTGACGCTTTTTGTTTGTGGAATAGTACTCTTAATGTTGTTAGCAACAGTCATTCGCATAAACATAAGGCTTAATCTGTTAGAGCGTTCCCATGATTTATGAGAAGACTTTTCATCCTCATTGCTCTTATCAGTAATGGCAGTAGGTTTGTCATTCAGCAGAGCCAAGTCAAGATCCATTACACCTAAGTGAAACTGGACTTGCTCATGCCATTCAGAGAAGTTCAATCCATTGAACACAGTAACAGACGAAGCATGTGAATGAAGAGGAATAACTGCAAAATAGATATACATGTTCACAAGTCAAAAAATAATGTGAATTCAGTAAAACGATAAAAATATATCGTAATTCTCCTTTGGGTAGATACTACGATGCATTATCATAATTTAAATGCCATTTTTATTTTTAAAAGGTAATTGAATAATTTTTATCAAACATATACGACATCTTTGGATATACAATATATGTTTGACTAAAATATTAATTTACCTTATAATTTTCACTATTCGTAGAATGATAGATTCACCTTTGGGTAAATTCTTAAGTTCTAGCAATAGTGAAAGTCAATTTATCTATTTATTTTTCAATATAGACATTTAATTAACCTTCATAGATAAATGACAATTTTATGAGTGCATATTTTTCTTAACCATACTAGTTTGGCCACTTTGGTGACTAACAAGCTATATGAATACAAATGCATACATAATCTCATAAAGTTTTGTGCATGTGGATAATTTTAAATGTTTTAGTTTGACCACTTTGGTGACTAACAAACTATAGAAACATAATACATGCATCAAGTGGTCATAAATTATATGTGTAGATGCTAATTTCTTTAGTTTGACCACTTTGGTGACTAACAAACTATATAATCATAATACATGCATCAAGTTGAAAACCAGACCCAGTCTCTCTTTGGAATATTGAATATGCCAATAAATAATGAATTGTACTAATCCACATATGCCAAGTGATCATAAATATTATATGTGTAACGTTAATTCAGGGGCGGCTATATGCTTTATAAAAAAAGGCTTACGCCTTAGGCCCCCAAATTTTGGGGGGCCCAATTTTTTATCAAGAATAAATTACGTATTAAAATTTTTATAGAAAAAATTGATTATTTATGATTAAAAGTATAATATTTTAAAAATATATTATTTCACCCACTTGAACATCCTTTGTACTATGTTAAAAATAAGAATTAATAGTGAAAATTGTTGAACAAAAGTGCATTACAAATTCTTTTTATTTGTTTTTAAATTTTAGTTTCAAGTATTACGTCAAATATATTAAAATGGGGTATACCAAGTCATCAACTTCTTGAGATTCTATGGTTCTAACTCTTATCGTTATTCAATATTTGTCAACTTATTACTTATAGAAATAAAATTTGCATAAATATGTATACAAAGTTTGTTTATATTTTAGGCCTCGAATTGAAATTTCGCTTTAGGCCCCGAATTACGTTGAGCCGCCCCTGCGTTAATTTCTCTAGTTTGGCCACTTTTGGTGACTAACAAACTATATAATCATAATACATGCATCAAGAGTGATCATAAACATTATATGTGTAGACGTTAATTTCTTTATTTGGTCACTTTGGTGACTAACAAACTATTTTGCACCAAGTACACACATATTATCTTGATGTTACAATTGCCAATCAAATAGCTAGTGATTCTTTTGTAGTATTAATTTACATTAGCAAATATATGATTGTTCTTTTAGCGAGCTTCAACTAAATCGGAAACATTCAACATGAAAGACTTAACAATTATATTTGAAATTTGAAGGTAATATGTTTTTCTCAAGAAACATTTTTCATCACATCAAACAACACCCACGTCAACATTAGAGATGCCCATACTAAGACTTAAATAACAAGCGCAATGTATCTCAATTTCCTTTTGCCTATAAGTACTGATCCACGATTTTCTTAAAAAAATAAATCCATGGTATTACGTGACTGGAAAGCATAAATCCTCACACTTTGTTTAGAGTGCTATGTCCATTACATTATAATTATTTTCTATAACGTGAGTTTTATTATTATTATTATATTATTTTTCTTTTTGTATGAACTCAAGAAAAGAAAACATTGATTTTCCTGGTTTTGATGCGCACCCAGATGATCGAAAATTTGGATCATGTCAACGTAAGTTTAAATACGAAGATTATCCGTTCAAACAATTCGGGATCTGATACCACATGTAAGATTAAATACTTTTAGGATCTTGAACACGATAATCTTACATAGAGATCGTTAGGTGCACATACTTGATGTAGAAGACATCATCACAGAGAGAAGCGGAAGTGTTAGTCATAAATTGGTTTCTACCTCCTTGCTCTAACTTTATGTTACCACAAACGTCAACGATGAAATTATTGTAGAGAATATATGATAACCCTAATGGGTGGAGGAAAGACCAATTTATAGAGGTTATGACTTAATCTGGTACGTCCATCAAGTAACCAATGTACGGACGAAATCTATTCCTTATTAAATATTATTTATGGTATTACTTGAGTTATAAATAAACTTGAGCCATAAATAAGAAATAATTAATAATAATTCTTACCGTCAGAACATAGACACATGCTATGAAATAGCCTTTTCACAACCCAAGTGTGTCGTCTTTTATAATGAAGCGGCAATTTAGTTTTTTACACCTACAAAAAGAGGCTTCGCAAAGAATAGAAATCATATATATATATAAAGCTAGATAAAAAAGAAGTGGCGTGGCACCTCTCTATGGCCTAGAAAATTATTTATTTATTTTTTGAATTTTCTTCTTTCATTTTTTGCATTAATTATTTGTTTAATAATTTTAAAATTTATTATATTTGTTATATTCAATTATAATTCATGGGTTACAAAAAATCTCCATCTTTTTGCATTCTCCACTTAAATAACATGTCTTCTCAACTTCCTTCTATCTAATTCTTATGACTCAAACAATCTATAAATAACAATCATCTATGAAGTTGTTTGATATTCATTTTCATGTTTTCCTTCTTTATTATTAATATATATTTTTTCTCTTTTGTTTGCTTTTTCTTCATTGATCATGTATTTAATAACTACTAAAAGAGAGAACATAGAAAAAGTGATGCGGAAATATGCGTGGCCACCATGTTCATGAAGATCATAGATATGTTTTACACAATTTCTTTTTGTGTCATAGTAGCCAAGCACGAGGTCATCAAGGTGAAGACATTTTTTTTTATGACAGTGTCAGATTAATTTTGTACAAGTTTGGCAAAATGAAGAAGAAGTTTAGTGACGGTGAAAGTTTCATCAAGAGAGATGATCAGATTAGTTTGATAGAATTGAAGTTTGAATGATTTAGAATATATAGAGATACACTTATTGTTGCTTATTTTTAACAGTTTCAATTAGTTATTTTTCAAATATAAGGTATGTATTCTCCAAGAACACTATTGTCTGATAAAGTTTGCAGTGTTACATATATAATCCTTTTTTATATAGAGTAAATGTTAACTTCTTCTAAAATAATGTGTTGATTTTTCTGGGAAAAAATGGTGATTCTTAAAAGTCTATCTATCTATATAATAAATTGTTGGACTAGAATAGTATGGTATTTTCTCTCTTTACTTTGGTGATTTTTTCTTTCTTTTTCATCCTACTTATTATTGAACTTATTATAAAAATAAATATCTCAATAACTTTATTTCTGATTGTCTTATCATTTTTTATGATTAATAATCATTATTTTGTGTCATAATGTACAAATGCCAAAATATCAAAGTCACATTCTTAATCCTCTTAATTACAATGACTCTTCATTCTTAGAAATTTGTATATTGAATGTAGTATTTATTTGAAATATGAAATATACTCTTTAATATTTTTGCATATAAGCTAAGCAAAACTAGAAGAATTAGGAATTTGTGCATTTTTCAATTTTTCCTGCATAGCTAATCCTCTTTTTTTTTATTTTTTTTTATTTTGTGTGTATTTTTAAATGTATTTTCTTTCTTACCTTGTTTTGTTTTCTAATTTTAATTTAATTTTAAATTTTAGTGATTTTGATATGATAATTCTTTAGGTTGGTGAACAGGCGAATACTAGAAAGTAAATAGTGATGAAGTTATAATAAAGAGGAGAAAGAAGTCTGAATTAAAAAAATATTAATGTAAAAACTAATAATTTTAATTAAAGAGTATGTGCCTTATAGATAACTTGGAATGACAATTGTTACAAAATATAGATATATTTAATTGATTTTTCATAGCTTATCTTTTATGATTTATTAAAGTAAATTAATTATATCAGTATAAAACTTTATTTTAATTCTTTACATAACCGCAAGAAGCGCGGCTGAGTACACTAGTGTCACAAATGAAAGAAATCAAAAAATCCCTAAAAGCATTCGATGATTCTTGTTATTCTTCCTTTTAAATATTTCACATAAAAGAGGCATTTGCTCCTCATCATCATTTGTATTATCCCTCCTCTTTTAGAATACCTTTCACTTTCATTAAAAAATTACGATTTGGACACTTTAGTCGAAAGATAATGAACTTAATCCGCATTAACGAATTTATCTTTAATCCCTATATATATATAATTTTATAATGGTGGCATTTGGATCAGCTTTCACCCTCAACTAATTTCACAAACTACCTGTCATCTCCCATCAACAACAGGTATCGGGTAACTCCTATGTTCAATTCAAACTATTTTAAAACAAAATCGAAAATAGTTTGTTAAGAAGCAGTGGGTCTAGCAAATGAACAAAGAAAATCGGGCTTTATGGCCCAAATTAAATTATCGGTCCATTTTTTTTGTCAGTAACCAATATATCTCTAAGACCAATAGAGAAGAATGAATGTAGGCTAGCTGAATTTGATTCAATGACCACCAGTTCTCTCATGGCTTCTGCAATCTCTTCTTCTTCTTCTTCTTCACTAGCTAGTAGAAGACTTTCTGTGACTGCCCTTTCATTTTCTTCTATTTCAGTTTCACACAACCCCAAAGTTCACTTCTTTAAGTGGATTCCTTACTCGGGTCTCTCTTCTTGGAATGGACTGAAGCAGCTGAGTATTTCAAAATCTCAATTTTCAGTACAAATTGGTACTTTTTCTTTTCTGGGTCTTTGCTAATTCAGTTGTTTTCATGGTTACCCAATGCCAAATTGGCATTTGCTTAATTCATATTTGTTGATTCTTGAAGTGATTGGTTGGTTTACAGGGAGAAGTAGAAAAAACAAAGGAAAAGGTGTTTATGCATCTCTATTTGGAGTTGGTGCACCTGAGGCACTAGTGATTGGGGTTGTAGCTTTGCTAGTTTTTGGCCCAAAAGGTCTTGCTGAGGTATGTTTGCCTTCTGCCTTGTACAAGATTTTCTGTCATTGATTCCATTCGAGTTTTTTTGGATTCGTCTTAAGTCAACTCTATTATTCTCATAGATTACAGTATTAATCAGGGAAGATGTTATTTTTTCTTGCCGGCTGAATTATTGAAAGCAGAGAGTTTACAACATGAACTCTCAGGCAAATTGATAGCATATAGAAATAGTTAAACTATCCTTAAACAACTTTCTATTGAGCTCCCAGGGAACAAGTTTGCAGTCTCATACTGTAGATGTAATTCTGTAGATGATCTCTATCTAATTAGACATACGATACACAATGTTTAACAGCTTCTACTTAGATTGCTTACATTCAAAATCCTCAGGCTTATTTGGAATTTAGTCATGTGAAAATTGTGTCTTCAAATTCACTAGATAGTTTGTCTTTTAGATGCATTTAGCTAGAGTGAGTTTCAAATGCTAGGTCTTTATGGAAGGATTAGAAACACCTCAACTGAATTTGATATTATCTTATACTACTGCAAGAAGGCATTACATAAATTTGGGGAGGAAAAGAGGGGGGTGGGGTGACTGTAACATATAAGAGAGGTAAAATATGTCATCGTAGAAGAGGGTAGGAAGTCTGTTAGTTTTGGAGGGAGAGAGGGGAACCTTCCTTGGTAGTTAATATATTCTCTGGTGCAAATGCCTATAAAATTCTTCGTATGTACCTCGGGTATTAGCTAAATGATCTTTCACGTGCTTAAGATTAGGAGGGGTGGTCTAGCATCTAAACTAAGATGGGTTGCAGTGGTAGATGCACCTAAGATCATGAGTGCATATAGGTATTTTGCAGCGCTTGACCATTCGGGACAGTGATCGCTACAGGTGAAGAGATAAGCCAGCGGTTTACTGGGCTGGGGTGGGATTCCAGTGAGTGCTAAAAGAACGAATACAAGTAGTCAGAAAATTAGGAAAACGTACTTCCTCAGTCATTTTAATGGGTATCTCATGATGAGGTCTTGTGCTATTGCAATCAATTGCTTTGAATCTCCAAGCATTTTACTAGGATTCTGAAGGCTTGCTTTTTCTGTAACCTAGGTATGGGCATGGCTCTCTAGTTAATTTAAGTTACCCAACTAGATGAGATGAAGTTCTTTGTGGTAACGCTGGAGAATGGCTAAGACTATAGTGACAGAGGGCTTGGTTATAGAAGATGTGTTGTCAAGCCACAATTTTTTAGAAAAAGAAAAACATGCCTGCTGATTGGCGCCTCCCTTGGCATACTGGGTAAAATGAATACTGATGCAGCACCTTCTGGCTGGTATCAGTCTCTGAAATCCTTTGGATGGTACTAGTTAATGACTGGCTGGCTGGCCACACAAACAAGCAGTATAGGCTATAAGTGCCTCTTGTTAGGTCATGAGGCAGACACATGCATGTTCGTAAGAACACCATGTGCCTCTCTTTTGTTGGTCCAATTTTCGCTGCAAATATCACATTCTACTGATGCTTTCTACTTTGGTTCTGCAGCTAAAGTTTGAAGATTTTGAAGTTGTAAACTTCAAATCCTTCAGTTGGGTTCAAGTATACCAATGTAAATGTAAACCTTGGTTGTCCTACTATTTGTTTTCTCAATAGGAGAACCTAGCATGTCTCATTCAACTCTAATATATACTGACAACATAAACTTTGACTTATCATCTTACAATGTGAGATTTTCTGCATGTCAGGTTGCTCGTAACCTGGGAAAAACTTTGCGTGAATTTCAACCTACTATCAGAGAACTTCAGGTAGGTCTGTGTGACATTTGTCTAAGTTTCTTTGTTTCCTTTATTCTACAAGCAGGTTTTGATTCTCATGGCGCTCTTGTCTTTTGCATGAAGGATGTTTCAAGGGAATTCAAGAGCACACTTGAACGAGAGATTGGCCTTGATGACATAAAAGGTTCAGGCCAAGACACAAGAAATTCTAGCACCATGAGGCCTTCATCAGATAGCAGCTCTAAAGATTCAGTGGCTGATCCCAGTGAGTCATCACACCTTCTATATTTATACCATTTGTGTTTCCTAAAATTAATTGTATTTGTTTTTTTTCATTAACTTCAAACTGTCTTCAACTTCTTGGACATTTTAATTATCATATTAATGGTTCAGAGGTTATATCAATGCCTGATAGAAAGTACCAAGTGTATGAGTGTACTTATCAAATTAAAGAACTGTTGGTGTTTGCACATCTTTTACAAGTGAATGCCAATCAGAACCACAACCAATCTTACCAAGACCTTAACCATCAAAATCAGCGCTGTTCTAAAAGCTACCCTAGGTGACGTGGCCTGTCATGTAGTTTCTCAAGAATTGATTTTGGTACTATAATCTCTGATTTTCATCCGTAAAAATTAATATGCTTTTTATCTAAGAAACTTAAAAATTGGTTTTGACTCGCAAACAATTGACATTACAGAAGTTTTTGCTTGGTTTTGAGCTTTCTTTTCACAAGCAGGAAACTAATGTAATCACAGTAATAATTTTGTTGCATTGTTGGGTGTGCAAACAAATTCTCAGAATGGAAGTTATAAGAAAAAGAAAAAAGGGCAGCCCGGTGCACAAAGCATCCTGTGTTAGCAGGGTCTGGGGAATGCTGCACCTCAAGGGGTGTGATGTAGACATCCTAAGTTGATGCAAGCATTAGTGGCTGCTTCCACGGCTCGAACTCGTGACCTATAGGTCATACGGAGACAACTTTAGTGGATTTTGGTGGCGATAAATACTTAGATAATTAGGTGGCTCACAATGAAGCTCTAGGTTAGCGAATAATTGGGTGAGCGAACAAAGTCCCAAATTGGAACTTGATAAAAAGAAGTTATCTATAAGGTGTAGAGATACTATTAATGGTGTGAGGTCTCTAGGAGAAAATCATGCAGGTTTGACCCAAAGTGAACATTAACACACCATGTTAAGAGTGACTTTCAGTGGTCTAGTCGACAAAGATGTAGGATTGAAAGATCTCTAAAAGGCCAAATTGAAATTGAAAAGCATAGGTAGGATGAGTCCACCTAGGTGCATGACAAGTATGTGTTTGCCTTTTGCATAGATTCAAAAAAACTGCACTTCTATTTCTTTCTAGGGTTCTTGAATTTTGGAGTGTCTATTCTGAAAGAAGTTCGGTCTGAATGAAATTTCTTGGCGTGTATGTCTTTTTTCCCTTCATTATTTGATTTTCCATTGGAGATGGACTTTCTTCTCCTTAATCATATGGGATACCATTAGTCTGTTTATGTCTTTAACCCAGCCTACTGATCTTTCTCTTTGAATTAGATCGAAATTCCAATGCCAGTTTCATTAGATTACAACTTGAACCTTCTTTCTTTTGATCCAAATCCTCACCAATGCGAACCCTAGTTAGATTCAGGCATGCTACTTATACTGTTGAATAGTTATATGAGAACATCTCACACTCTTTTGGACATACACTGATAAGAGACATGTGAGCTTAACACTCTGACAGGCTTTGGCAGAGGATAGTAGAGGTCTCTCATTTTTGTTCATATTTGTACCCACATTTAACATAGGCCATACTCCATAGAATGGTGACAAGGTGGACATGCTCTGGACTCCTTGAATTTTCAATCTATCGTGTTGAATCTTGCTTTTACATTCATTTGCACTTTGTTTGGTTTAAAGAAATTCTGTATAGCGGGCATGTGTTTGAGAGGGACATAAGTCGAGTTTTTGTTGTACATGTACGCTAAGTTGCGCGGAAAATGTCCGCTGACACATGTACGTTAAGATGTGCGTTTGTTGTACTACTTTTGACAAATCCGACATGCACCCCTTGACATTTTAGAAGAGTCCGAGCAACATAGCATGTACGTTAAGAGGTGCGTGAAGAGTTCATGGAAACCTTGGGCTCATTACACACATTGCCCTTTCGAGAATTCAAGTTTAGTTCTTCTAACTTTATATGAAATACTTGAAAACTCACCGTCTACAATCAGAGGTGTTCCAAACTGTTTGATGTTTGTGAATTATCTGAAGTAAAAGCAAATTTCAAAAGATGCCGTATCATCAAAATGTGCGATAACTGGATAAGTTCCTTTGTGAAGAAGATTATCTAGGAAGAATTGAATTTGGAGGAAATTTTAGCTGTTTAGAGTACATGACTAGCATGAAACAAGTTTTTGCTGAAGAAATGTTTACATCTGATAACTGGAGGAAGGACAACCTTGCATTCATGTTTGCATTTCTACCTCCTAATGACGTAATCAATGCTCATTGCTTTTCAGTATAGCGGAAGGCCCAAAATTGCAAGAATATTTATTCCTTATCCAAGGCCTTTTCAATCATATATTCTTGCCTTCCAATCAATGGTTGTTGCTGCTTAGTACCTGCAAGATATCCACTATTGCAAATCCACACGTCGGTTTTTGGTCCCTTATCTTGGACCATTTTTACCTACTATTATCCATAGTCGTCTTCTGCGATTATTATTTTTGGCATTACATCATTGAAGAAGCAAATCACTTTTCCATTCTCATTTGTGTTAGCAGACTAAATAGTTACATATCCTGTAAAGAGTGTCATTATATAACTCTTACAAAAATGACAGATGGTTCTCCATCACCAAAATTAGCTTCCACGGCTGAAGACGACTTGGAAAGGATGATGAGAATTGCTGATGCTGAAAAACAAGCAGAGAAAGACCTTGCAGCCTTACTTGAAAGTCGGTCTGAATCCCAAACCGTGTCACAAGGTAAATAGATATACGAAATAAAGATCAGATCACCGTTCGTTAAGCTACACTGTAGCAATCATTGTCCATCTCTTAAATTGCTCAACTCCAGATGCCTGGTTTTTCTTAGCTCCTGATGGGACTGCACAAAAGTGCTCTAGTTCTATTTGGATATTTGTTGCTCTCATTAGCACAAGAAGCAATCCACTTCTTGAGTTCTTTTCTCCTTTACCATCATGGTATGAAGCATGATGCATTTCTACTAAGTGTTTTCTGCAGACCCACTCGAGCTATTATGACACATTCTATTCATGGGATGCATTTTAGAACATTTTGATCCAATTGTTGTTTTATTCTGTTATTCATCCATAAGGAACTAATCAGTGTTAATGTTTCAGAAGTAGCAGATAATTCTTCTTCCTCAGATAGAGCATACTCAACTGAAGAGTACTTGAAGATCAGTGAGGAACAGCTAAAAGCTGCCGCTCAGAAGCAGAATGAGACATCTACGCTCGAGCAAATCTCCTTCAATGCCCAAAGCCCGTCGCAAGGTTAGCAATATGCGGACATAGAAAACACCTCTTTGCTATGAGCCATCTCTTAAATTGGTGAAGTCACAAAACCTTTTCTCTCTTGCTGTGCTCCTGCTGGAGTTGCCAAAAGTGATCTAGTTCTGTTTGGATACTTATTGCCTCATTAGTACAATAAGAGATCCACTGCTTGAATTCTTTTCTCCTTTACCATTAATATTTTGTTACAAAAGCAGGGTACATTTGTTGGAGTCCCATATCATTTGTAGGATGAGAACACGGACTTCTTATATGGTCTTGGGCAATCCTCCCTTCATGAGCTAACTTTTGAAGCTGAGTTAGGCTCAAGGTCCATTTCTTTATTATGGTATCAGTGTCAGGCTTATCCCAATTCATTGTTTCCAATGTTGCCCCCCCGTCTTATATTATACACGCTCCACACGTCCGGTCTTGGGCGCGTGGTAGTGGGGTGGGTTGGAGTCCCACACTGTTTGTGGGACAGGAACATGGACTACTTAGTTGGTCTTGGGCAGTCCTCCCTCATGTGCTAGCTTTTGAGGTTGAATTAGACTCAAAGTCTATTTCTTTATTAACATTAATACTAGTTGTGTTGTGCAACCAGAGCTGATATGACATTCTATTCACAGGAGGCACTTCCAAACTTTTCGACCCGATTGGTTGTTTTCTTTATCCATATGGAACTAACTGGTATTATTCTAAAATAGCAGATAGTGCTTCTTCAGCAGATGAAGCATACTCAACTGAAGATCTTTCAAAGGCAGCTGCTCAGCAGAATGAGATGTCTTCTCCCCAGCAAATCCCCTCAAATGCTGAAAGCCAGTCGCAAGGTTAGTAATTTGTGCACACAGTATGCTCTCTCTCTTTCTTCCTCTGTTCTGATGTTTTCTGTAACTGCATTACACCCCAGAAGCTCCCGGAGAGGCTGCCTCGATGATCTCTTCTTCCACGAAGCCCGAAAGTGAGACATAGGGAAGTAATGGTATAGGTCTTGTTCTTAAAATCATTGAATATTGTAGTGTTATTCTTAAAATGCTTGATGAACTTGGAATGTTCTGCTTCGGAGTAACAATTTTGTACATTAGAGCCATTGAAGAGTGTTGTACTTAATTAGTCCTTCCTCTGTTGTATTGTATAAGTTAAAGATATAAACTCACACGCGATACTGATTATGTTAACACTAACACTCTCCCATATTATACACAATTGACACAAGTCGTGTGAGACTTCTTTTTTATTAGTGGATGCTGTGTGAGGCACAAAATAAAATTTGGTTTGTATTGTTCATTGGTCATCATCCTCTAAGAGGAAAATGGTAAGATGTACCTCTAACAGTTGAACTCCTGGGAACATTTTTATACTATTTTATATAACATGAACTAAGGCCTGTTTGGTTTTAAATTATTTTACGTGATTTTCTTTACTGATTAAATCAGTTTGTTTAATCACAATCTCTATTTGCTGTTGTCTAAAATAGAATTAAAGCTAACAATTGACTATTAAAATCAATAAGATGAGGATATTTGACTTATTCTTTAATAATCATATCCGTCACCCCCACTCCACATCTCATACCTATAAATGCTTTTGAAACAATGTTTCTTTATTTTAAAAAGTAATCAAGAAATTCACTTATTTTTAAGAAACAATTTTCTTTCAACTCAAACACACCCTTATTGTCAATATATTTGCATCAAATATATATGACATAATACATAAACATGATCCTTAACTTGACTTTAGCGGATAACTAGGCCTAAGTCATCCACGACCCCTTAAAGTTATTCGCATATTTCATTTAGACACTTCAAAAAACCTTGTTTCCTAAGACACTCTAATTTTAAAAAAATAATACCTATTGAACATTTTTCTAACACTCCGTGAAAAGGTAAAAAGAATTTGTCCTTTCTTGATTTGTCAAAATTGACAAATAATTAGAGACAACTATAAAAGGAAAAGTGGACAAGTAATTAGAGACAGAGGGAGTATTAATATTAATAGTAGTAATAACTAAATTTTCCTTTGATTCCTCTTCTATATATATAGGCATCTTTCGTAATTTGACAGCTCCCATTCTAACAACATTAATCACCTTACCATCAGTATAAATATATATCAATATAAATAGGCTTAAGTCATATGTGGTCCCTTAAAGTTATCTGCATATTTCATTTAAACATCTCACCTATAGGTTGTGCCTATTGAACACTTGAATTGTTCAAAAGTCATTCCTATTGGACACAAAATGCTGACATGGCAAAAAACGTGCGGTTCACACTCTTTAAGCGCGTAAAGCTATCAAATTATTTTTTTTCTAACTTATACAACTAAACTAATTTTTAAAAAAATAATTAACAAAAATAAAGAAGAAGAAGAAGAAGAAAGAGTTGTCTTCTTCCCCATCCCAATATTTCCTTCCCTGCAACTATTTTCAATTTCTCATCCACCATTTCCATCAGCTGTCTTACGCACATGCTCAACCCACCCCATTCCCTGCACCCCATTCCGGCGAATCTTCATTTATTTCGATGAGAAAAATATGAATTAATTTTTCGGATGAAAGTTTGTTATTATATTTTACAATTTTGATAAATAGTTACTAATGGAAAGAAGATGAAGACAATGAGTAAGAGATTTGATGCTACAATATATAGAAAACTGATCGGTTCTAGTATTAACTAATTAGAAACTTTCATTATTTCACTAGCACTTGAACTGTTCAATAAAGAATCCAAATTGCATCTTTACACATAAATCATAAGGATAAACTTGAATGAAGGAGAAGAAAGAGGTAGGGCGACGTCAAAAAAATGTCAAATAGGTATCAATTTTAGAGGGTATAGGTGTTCAATAGGTACAAGGGTTAGTTGAGGTGTTTAAACGAATTATGTGGACAACTTTAAGGGGCTACGAATGACTTAAACCCAAAAGAAAGGTGCGTGTAATACACATGCACATGATGTGGCTAGAGCCGTCAATATGGGCTAGGCCCGTTGGGCCGGCCTAGCCTAACCCGGGATTTAATAGGGCTGGGCTAGGATTTTTGAAACCCATTTAAGAAAAGGGCTTTTTAGCCCGGCCTGAATAAGTGTGCTGATTTGTGGGGCTTGAGAAATATAGGTAGGGCCGGCCCGTGGGCCAAATAAAAATAATTTAAAAAATATAATATAATATTAAAATTTAAAATTAAAGAGAGTCCAAACTCAAAATCTATTTAATATTTAACTAATTGA
>NW_006239089.1:265210-277862 GCF_000226075.1 Solanum tuberosum | reverse complement strand
TATAAAAAAAATATAATTTAAAAAAAGTGGGCTGGCCCGGCAAGCCTGTAGCCCACGTACTTGTGGGCTGGGCCGACCGTTTTCTGGCCCACACCAAAAATGGGCTAGCCCGGCCTGACCCGTAAAATGTCAAATCCTGTATGGATTAGCCCGGATGGGGTGGGCTAGCCCATATTGACAGCTCTAGATGTGGCAAACTAACAAATCAAATAAAGCCACGTGGCATTTTAATTTAAAATAATTATAAATTTTAATTTTGAATATAAACAAAACAAAAACTAAAAAAAAAGATTCAACTAAAGGAAAAAAAATTATACATCCCTCACCCCACCCCCCGCATCCCCACCCCAAACCTCTTCCTTTCTTCTCTTTTCCTAGCACTGACTATTGTCCACCATTGTATTTATCAGAGCTTTTGAAGTTTTAGGGAAAAATTCCTAACCATGACTATTGACCATCATTCTTTCTTATTTCCATTTCATTTGATAGTATTTTTTTAAAAAGATCTGTTCTTCCTTTGTTGATTTTGATTTTGATTTTTTTTATTTTTGCTTTAATTTGTGGGGAAGCAAGGGCGTGGGTCGGGGGAGGTGTGTGAGGGGGGAGGTGAAGAAGATGTGGATGGTGCTCTTCATTATCTTCCGGCAAGAAGACGTAGATGATAATCTCCATTTTTTCCGCCAAAGAAATGTGAATGATTATCTTAATTGTTTTTGGCAAAAAAGATGAAAAAAAGTAGTTCTACTGCAAAATTAATAATGCAATGATAAAAAGATTAAAAAAGAAAAAAGAAAATGACGAAAATTTGCTTTTGAAAAATTGGTGGTGAAGTGTTGTAAAGATACAGTTACAGCCTTGTAGCAGATGGTGTGGTATTGAAAGAGAGGAAAGAGAAAAAGATTGTTAAAGGTTTTTTTTTTAAAAAAAATGAGAAAAAAAACTCGGAAGGAAAAGAGAAAATATTGAAATATTTGATCTCACGCACTCACCAAAGTGTGAATTTCACTTTTTGTGTAGCATAAAGTGTCTTAGTGGTTCAAATTCTACTTGGTTGAAGTGTTTGATAGGTACAAGTTCTAGTTGAGGTGTCTAAGTGAATTATGCGGATAATTTTAAGGGGCCAGAGATGACTTAGGCCGGATAACTATGCCTTCCAACTTTGAGTGTGTGCAAGTAGACACTTAAACTTGTATTATAAAATTGAACAATAGACACACATATCCTACATGATATAGGACTCCATGTAGGACACACCATTGCCATGTAGGATGAATGTGTTTAATTATCAATTTTATACAAGTTTAAGTGTTTACTTGAGCACATCCAAAATTAAAAATCATAGTTGTCAACACACAAAATCATCAAACACAAAGAACATTATTCCTTTCTACCACAAAGAGAAACAGAAACATACAACATGATAAAACAATAATAAATAAAATTAAAAAAACAAAACATACAATTAAGCAAAAGCAAATTAATTAATTAAGCTTCCATAAGAAACTCTTTATCCTTCTCCAACCTCTCCATAGCATTTGCTTCCAAGCTAATCTCCACATCAATTCCTCTTCCTCCATTTTTCTCTGGATACAGATACACCATTCCATCAAACCTATTGTTCAATCCACTTCTCACTATCTCCGGTTTTCCCCATCCAAAATCAACGTCATACACCTTAAACCTCGGCGAACTTCCCACCGCCACACAATTCACTCCGGCATCTTTGTACTCAAATATCTTCGGACTACTTTCCCACTCCTTGTTCCTTTCATCAATCGCCTTCGCATCGTGATTCACAATTGCTTGCTGAATCATCCCTGCCGCAAACTCAATCGGATTCGATAACAGCAATCCCGCCGCCGTTACAGTGAAAATCGCCTGAATTAGGTTTCCGAAGTAACTCTCCGGCATCGGAGGATCGACTCTTTTCCGGCAATCAGCGAAGACGGTGTAAACCGTGTATTCCTCCGGTTTGAGTTGCCTCGCACGTGTAACAGCTAGCCACACGTGTGCGGAGAGGGACTGGAAAGTAGAGAACGACGGCGTATTTGAGCCTTCTGGTGGGTTAGCATTGACCTTTGACTTGATTTGATCAATTGCTGACTCGGAAAACTTAAACACCCTATCGCGCAAAGGTGGATCCACGTTGGCGCTAACATCACCTTTTGTTTCTGACTTGGCATGTTCCGGTGCGTCGGATGGCTTGGATAGGTTGAGTTTGACTCGGGTGTCACGAGCCTTGGTTCGTTCGAGGAAAGGTGGGACCGAAATGGAGGTGGCCCCACTACAAAGCTGGGCCCAGGAAGTCATGAAGTGCCACGTGGAGGTACCATCCAGCACAGCATGATTAAATGCTAATCCCATTGCCAGCCCGTCTTTGAGCTTGGTGAGCTGTAAAAAATATGAGACCACAAAATAAGTGATCAATGGGGTCCAACCAATAATTACTTCTACTACGTAACTATTCTGTATTTTTTACAGTTGAAATTAAATGTAACACAAAATGACAAAAAAAAAAATTGATCAGTCAGATTAATGTAAGGTAATTTACCGTAAGAAGCATATACTCTAAATTGGTAATCTTAATAAAAGGATAGATAACTTATGAGTTAATCAGATTACAACAAAGAACGATGAAACCAAAATAGCAATGTACATTTCTAAAAATAAACTACAAGAATTAGTAGTACTAGCAAAGATTTGGTACATATACAATTGTGGGCAATTTTTTTTAAAAAATAAACCACCCACGGTGGAGGGTTAGGGCGGATCATAGCTCAAAAATAATACATAATTTAGGGAGGAGGACATAAATCGTAACCTCCCACGATAAACATTCCTATATACTTAGACGGACCGGCAAAAGAAATGGTGAGGTTCGACTTGTACAAAAAGTGCATGTTAATTTAGCAAAAAAGTGGGCTAACATACCATGTGAGATCCTATGGAATATGATTATCTGTTTGGATTTGGAGACACAAAAAAATGTAATCGACTATCTTCATGACTACTTGGAACTTGTAGGAAAACTTTAAAAAATGATTTTATACAGTAACATTTATATTAAAAATAGATGATCTGCAATATTTGTTATTTTAGAAAATCAAAACATGATTAGTTATTTTTTTTCATCTTTACCTTTAGTCATAAATATGAAGAAATATTAATGTGGTGCGAAAGAAAGGACTATAATTACTCTGTTTTACATTTTATTTGTCCACTATTTCAAAAATTATAACTCACTCGTCGCTTTTACTATATTAAAAAAAGATTATTTTATCCTTAGTATTAGTTACTTATTTTCCAAATCATTTTTTCAATACCTGATACTAAATATTATATTATAATTATATTAATCATTATTTTTATTTAATAAATATATCAAATCCAACTATAACAAGTAAAAATACACAGAGTAACCTTGTTCAAAACATACTAAATACTTCACTACTAATTTTCTGTGTCACTGCCGAACCACTAAAGTGCATTAATAAATGTACCTAGATGTGACTAGCTAGCTGAATCTCATTCACAAAAACAAAACAACAAAAAAATATTTACAAATAACAATAAATCAGGAGTAATAAAGTTATATATGCCTAATAACTTTTTACATGTTATAGCAGATTAATTATCAATTTCACTAATACTAAGTTATCTATGATCTGATTGTGTAAATATTTTTTTTACCTGAACGGCGAGAAGAGGCCTATGAAGCCCTTCCAAATTCAAGATTTTGTTACAAGGTATCAAATCCTGGAATTTATTAATCCCTTCTTGATGATCAGTAAGATTTGCAACTTCAATCCCTTGAGCCTCAGCCACAATCACCTCAACTCCATCCATATCATCATCATATTCCACCTTAAATACTCCTTCTTCATCTTTTCCTAATTTCCCAGCAAGTTGATAAAAATCTTCCAACACTAAAGCCAAACCATCTTTCAATTTTTCCACTGTTTCCTCAAAGTTTTCAGTCCCTAATTTGTAAACCATCAACTTTTGGTTATAATAAAAAGCTAAGTAAGGTAAATCAAATGTTACCAATTGACATTCTTTTTTTCCTAGTGGTTTTTGAGGCTTCACATTTGATTTTTTCAAGATGTTCACTTTTGTAGTGGAAATTTCCTCCTTTGTCATGGCTAAGTTTTTTGTTTGTTTGTTTTTTGGTGTGTGTGTGTGTGTTTTTGCAAGATAGGAAAACGAGCCAAGATAGTGATTTACTTATACTAGTAGTGTTATATTGGGAGCGGTTGGGGTGCATTTATGAATTACATGATGTGTAGTTAGATATAATTTATTACTACTATCCTTGGCTATTGGATGGCAGTTGAAGGAAATTATTTCACTTTACTTTTGTTTTCTTCTTAGTGTTTTAAGTCAAATATGGATGATTAATGGAAGTAACAAAGAAATTAGAGAACAATAATGGACTAATAAAACAAAGATTGATACTATTGAAAAAGATAAAGTAGAAAAAATATGAGAAGCTTAAACTCAAAAATGAGGGATGAGAGGACTAGACATTTTTTCCAACAATCTGCATAAGTCTAGTTTACTCTCACAAATCTTATTTATCAATTCAGATCTCAAACATAGTTTCTTAATTCGATATTAGTACCTTCATAAAAATAGCATCTCCTTTTGGAACATTTTCAAACATATCTCCTCCAATGTGTTCCATCCCTGGAATAATTAGTTTTTAAAATATGAATAATTGTTCTATATCTTTTTAGCATATTCTCTAACAAAAATAAGAAAGGTACCTTCATAGAATGGGGAATGTTGGATAACATGAGGTAAATCAAAATTAGTGCCCTTAATAGTTGGGTATTTAGATGTAATCATGTTGAGGTTTATTCCAAGACCACCTCCCACGTCAATCAAAGTCTTGATGTTTTCAAAACCCTTGTAGGTGTCAAGTATATTTTTCATCACTAGAGTTGTATGATTGATCATTGCCTTGTTGAAAACATCACTTAATTCGGAATCCGTCTTTTGATATTCAAATAAATTTACACCATGTATCCTCTCAAATGAAAATCCTCCTTCAAGAACTATATCCTTTAATCCAAACCTGTGAATTTAATTTAAATTAGATAGAAAGGAGTGAGAGATGAGATCTAAAGTCTAATTTAATTTGCTTTTGAACTTTGCAAATAATGGGTTAAATTTATCAATTAGTAATTTATCATTATAAGTTTACTTTGGTAATAACATGTACAAAAAATAAAATTAATTTATAAAAATATATTTCGACAAATTTATTAATTTTATAAAAATATAAGTCCACTTTTTTTTTTTTTTAAAGGAGGACTGTTTGTTACAAGGGAGAAAGTGAGAGGAGAGATACTCTTAAGCAAAATAGGTAGATGAAAGGTATATTTAGATTTTCTGAAATAGTCTAGGCCATTTATGGTCCTTATTTGAATATTTTATAAGGGAAGTTTCAAATATGCGCAATAAAGTAATTAGTTTGTTATAAATATAATCAAATTTTATTTACATAAAAAATAACCAGCAATTTAGAAAATACACATTGACACACTCATTACAAACTAATGATTAACATGATTATTTTACTATATTATTCCTAAAGTTGGTGCAAATCTTTTGTTTTATCTTCGAACTATTGACAACTTTTTACACTTCTTTACTTGCCTAGCTAAACTTAGATACACCCAGGGGCGGCTCAAACCCGTTGGTGGCCTAAGGCCAAAATCAAACTAGAGGCCTTAAAAAATTTTTAAAAATTATATATGTTTTTATTTCAAATCTATTTTTCTAACTTTTTGAGATGCAAAATTGTTTATAATTTTTGTGTAGTCAATCTCTTCTAATAATTCTTTTTCAATCGATAATATAGCCAAACCACTTAATCTTTCTTGAGACATTGTTGATCTTAAATTCGATTTTATTATTTTTAATTTTGAAAAACTTCTTTCTGCTGAAGCGACTGTTGCAGGAATTGTTAACATTATTCTATAAGCAATGTAAGCATTTGGAAAAGAATCAAGTATTTTTATTTGATTAAGTATCTCAATTAGAGTATTGTCTTCTACTTGTATGATTTTCCTTAACACTTTTAACTCAGAAAATAAGTCTAAACCGTCAATATCGGAGTGAGTATTATGTTTTAAGGAACATTCAAGATTAAGACAATATTTTTTTGAATTCTCATCATCTAATGATCTCAATTTTTTCCCACTAACTAGAAAACCAAAAATATTTTCATATACTTCAAATTGTTCAAATCAAAAACATAAACTATATTTTTTGAAAATTGAAATTATCAATAGAACAAGTAAATTCTTAAGTTTTGATTAAGAGAGATATAAGATTAGAAAAGAAAAGGAGAGAAGAAATAGAAGAGAGGAAGAGAGAATGATAGAATATATAAAAATAAATTAGAAAAAGAATAAGGTAAAAAAAAAGAAGAAGATAACTTGTACAATTAAAAAAGTACACATTAAAAAGGTAAAAAGTAATAGTCATATCAAGTCATCTCATTAATTTGGTTTGAATTTAAACTCTTAGTTTTTTTTTTCTTTTTTTTTAGTTTAATCTTACCTAAGAAACCAAAAAATGGGGCCCTCTAAACTTGGGAGCCGAAGGCCAAATTCTTTTTTTCAAAGCTTTCCAGCCGCCCCTGAATTTAGACTACTTTATCGATATGACCCGTTCATAATCGTATATAGGACATTGTTTTTCTAGTCAAAGGATGCAGTATAAACCATTTTTTGTGTCGAGTAATGTGTCTTTGGTAAATCTCATGTTATGTTGCATAAGATTTTGAGTAATTAAGTGCAAAAAGACGTGCCTTTTTTTCCAAATATATACCTAATTATTAGTTCCATCATTGAAAATTTAAATCGATGGATTATCATTTGTCTTTGAGGATATGCTAATGATGTATATAACTTAAATTCATTCGATTCATCTTTTTTAATTGAATTGAAAATCTATATATGCACTAACTAATGATGTAACTTTGATTGAACTGGTCCGCTTTTAGCTCAGATTCTTACTTAATCATGTTTTCCTTCTTTGCTCTTGGATTGCACTAAGCGACAATTCAATTCTTAATGTGATCGTATTGTCTTATCAGTTGTCATTCTTCTATTTTATCGTTAATGGATAAGCACACTAGGATTAAAATACTCTTTTATTATGTATGTGAATTACTTGTAACTTGATCAATAACCTAACTACACTAATCCCATAATTAGGAGTAAATTTATCTAAAAGAAAATGAATTCACGTAAACCCATGCACTCCTCCCGATGTGATGCATTTTTTTATCTTGCCAACTTAAATATGTATGTAAGATCTCCCATGAATATGAGAGAACTTTGGTGCAATGGTAACCAGCAGCGTGCACCTTTGTTCAGTTATTTCTTGGGATCATCTCCAGATATACCAAATATAATCACTTTTTTTAATTTTCTTTTTCTTCATTTTTATAAATTTGTGAAGCTGATTTTCTTATAAAATGTTACTCCATTATTTATTGTTTTTAAAGTATGGAAACTCACTAAGAGTAATTGTAAATAAAACGATATTTTTTTGTGTATAATATTAATTATTATTTGCTCATCAAGTTATTATTATCAATTTATCACAAAAAAAATAATTATGGAATCAAACCAAACGATATTGAAGTGCATCTATTCTCTGAAAATTTTAGATACACATCATTTTCATAGCATTTTGTCATTTCTTCTTGTTAAGACATAAAATTTATTTCATTTTGGAAGGTTATAAAAAATTGACCTATTCATAGAATGATCTTAAACCATAGACTACGAATACTTTGAAAAATAGAAATGTAGATATTGAAAGTGAACAATTATTTGACTAATTAATTAAAATACTGCCTAAAAGTGGTCATTGTAAAGTCTTCAACTTTAAATTGAGCTCCCAAGTTTACCTATAAAAAGTAATTATGAGTAAATTAAATTCAAAGTACTGTACGAATCCTTTACACTATGATCATGCATTCTAATTAATGTTATGAAAATGGTTCAATGAATAATTAAACACTGGCCAGTAGAGGTTGAAAATAGGAAGTTGAGGAAACTAGCCGTCATTATTAATTAATTTTTCAAGCTACTGTATATTTTAGCTTTTTCCCGTTGATTTAATTAATATTCAACAGTATATAATATAATATATAATTAATAATGACATTGAAAGGTCTTCAAACCTGTCCAGTTTGGCATTTTAATGTGATCAAGCACACTCTATATAGACAATAGCCAGATTTTTATTTTTTTTAATGATCGTGGTATTCGGTATTTTTTGACATATAGCGCTTAAATTAGTGCGCTATAAAAGTTTCAATAATGGGATAGCTTTAACAGCCTTTATGGCCGACAAACTTATATTATTAGTGTACTAATTTACTGCACTATATATGTGATTTTATATGGCTCATCGTCTTCTTTTCCACCCCCGATCCCCCACTCCAACCCAATTTGTTTTTTTTAAAAAAGAATTGTGAAACCCTATTATAGAGTCGGTTTCTACCTCAAAAAATGCACATTTTGTTAAAGAGACTTCCCCAAATTTAAGACTTTAGAATTGAATTATGTGGAGAAAAATTAATATTCACTTCGATTCAAAATGAAAAGTTTACGCAATCTTTGATGAAAGTATATTATTTCTAACATTGGCTATAACAATCGTTATAGCTGACCCGCTATTAAAACTTTATAATATGTCATACTAATTTAATACATTATATGTAATTTTTCTCAAATTTCTTTTTATACATTGTTTCGATCACTTTTCCTTTTTCACACGTTATTTCGATTTGGACCTTACAATAATAGTACAACTCTCAAATACCAATTCCCCCACCCCCAAAACACCCACCCATCTCCCCCCCTGGGCCCTCTTTTTTTCTTGGATAATTAATAAAGTTTATGGTTATGGTGTCATGTGGAGGCGTTTATTAGAAAATAGTAGTATATGTCAACTAGAAAGGTGGTGTAATAAAACATACCATGAATGGTGCGTAGGGGTAGTCACGTCAAATTGGAAAGTTAAATCTAAAACTAGAAAAATATATGGACAACTATTTTTAACTTAAATTAATCTTAGTTTTTATTTGGACCCTCCATTTCAACCTTATTTCAGTTTAACTTTATAATGATATCATTAAAATACAAAAATATATATTATTTAGTATAAACTATTCAGCATGTGTTGAAAAACATTAAAAAAATATATGAAACATACAATTAAATAACGCTATGTATTTTATTTATTTCATTCAGGTCATTGTTTGGGTTTAACTTAAAAATTTATTTTCTAATTTTTAACTCTGTTTTAATAAGGATAAAAAGAATACAATTCAACTTAGTTAAAAAAAAAACTCTTGTTAATAATACTATTAAAAATGTTGAAACCTGACGGATTGTCAATGATTCTTTGTAAAGAAATCAATGTACTTTCATTGGCTATTTTTTCATAAAAATGTGTAGAAATTATTGTAAAATATATATATATATTTTTTTTTTTTTTTTAAATAAAATTAACAGACGGACGTGGACTTTCTTATAATTTAATACTAAAAATCAGTAAAAACCTTTAAAGTCAATATTTTGAGATTTTGTGGCTATTTTTATCGCCGCTAAAGGTATATTTTTTGGGTAGTGAATCCTAGTTGGCAACACTTAATTAGAGAGATTAGTCTCACGTGACTTGCCACGTAAAAATTATATTGAGTTGTTATTTATATAGAATATTAATGGTCTCTTAGGATAACGTGTTGGGTATATAGCAAGAGTTATTGAGAAATGGAGGGAAGATGAAAAGAGAGGAACTTGAAAAGTCTTCTTATGCTTTAGTAAAAAGGCATTTCTCTCTCATCGGTGGTGGAAAGAAAAATAGAAAAGTTTAAATAGAGAAACACTTCTATTAACTGTTAAAAGGGTTGGAAAGAGGGACCCCCTCGCGCCGTCGTCTTCGGCTTTGGAAAATGATCGATCGAGAGATTATTTTTGGACAAAGTTTATTTTAATTATTTATTTAATTAATTAAAATAAATTAAATGGCCATCCGACCTGACTCGGATCCGCGCGCGACCCGTTTTATTTAAACTTTCCCATTTTATTTGAATTTCCAGCCATTGAAAATGACTGTTCTGAACAACCATGACCGTTTGAAAGGTTGCAAACTTTCAAGAATGGTCATGTGGATTTTGAAAGGTTGCAACATTTCGAAACCAGTTCCTTTTGGCTATAAATATCACTGATTCTTCAGACTTTTTCCTTAGGAATTTTTCTAATTTCTTCTTCTTCTGCACAAAAGTTTCTTCGTGTACTTTACTGTCGTTGAGTGGCTCGCTGACACCAGCGTTTTGGGTATCAATACACTGGTGATTGAGATCATTCTATCCTGGGAGGACATATTCCAAATCAAACCTCGGATACTAGAGGGGAATAATTTCCTTAAGGGGACACTGTGCATTCAGTGGACTTGATCTTTTTCCTTATGTTTTTCCAAATTCTGGTATGTTTTATAGATTTTAGTTTTTGTGAATTAATTTATGTTATGCTGTTTCATCACTGGCTCATTGGAAACTTTGGTAACTTCGTGTTTCTGCAAAGTTTCTGGTAATCAGTGCTACTGTTTTGAAACTCAGATTGGCAACAATCTTAAGGAAATTATTTATTTTATTTTAATCTGTGTTTCTGGTGGAGACAAAAATCTTCGTGGTTTTATACTCCTATTAAGTTTGCAATTTAAGTTATTACTTACTGAGTCATTTGTATCAATTTCTGTTTATTACAGATTCTGAAATGACAAATGATAATGTTACGGTGACTGTTGTTGCACCAACCCGAACTGCTGTACCACTAGCAGAGAAACCGGGAAAATTCTCTAGTGTGAATTTCAAAGGATGGCAGCAACGGGTATTTTTCTGGCTTACCACTCTTGGTCTGCAAGAATTTACTAATGAAGTAACTCCAGTGCCTACTGCCGAAATGCCAGATAGAGAAAAATTCATGATTATTGAAGTATGAAAACAAGCAGACTTCCTATGTAAGGGTTACATTTTGAGTGCTTTAGAGTGCAATGACAACTTCGAAAGAATTGTGGGATGCACTTGAGAAGAAATATAAGACAGAAGACACTTGCTTGAAAAAGTTTGTGGTCACAAAGTTTTTAGACTATAAAATGTCAGATAGTAAAACTGTTGGATTACAAGTGCAGGAACTTCAAACTTATATTCCATGATCTGATTGCTGAGGATATGGTAGTAAATGAAGCTTTTCAAGTGGCTTGCAATGATCGAGAAGTTACCTCCTTCGTGGAACGACTTCAAGAATTATCTAAAGCACAAACGTAAGAAATGAAGCTTGAAGATCTTGTGATTCGGCTCAAGATTGAGAAAGATAACAAGACCGCCGAAAAGAAGTCTCGTAAGAGTTCGACAATAATTGGAGTTAATATTGTTGAAGAAGCTCCTACTAAAGGCAAGAAGAGAAAAAAGTTCAACAGACAGAAGTTAGAACATGCCAAGAAGAAATTCAACGACAATTGTTACAACTGTGGTAAGGCTGGTCATAAGTCTTCTGACTGTCTTGCTCCAAGAAAGGACAAAGACAAAGACAAAGGCAAAAATCAAGCAAACATCCTGGAAGAGATGAAAGATGTAGATGACCTCTGTGCAATGATCTCGGAGTACAACTTAGTTGGAAATCCCAAGGAGTGGTTTCTCTACTCAGGTTCCACTCGACATATTTGCTCTGCGAAAGAAACCTTTGCGACGTACACTCCTGCTGAGTTCGATGAAGATCTGTTCATGGGGAACACATCAACAACAAGGATTGCAGGAACTGAGAAAGTAATGTTGAATATGACATCCGACAATGTGTTGACTCTGAACAACGTTCTGCACGTTCCTACTATTAGGAAGAATTTAGTTTCTGTTGCACTGCTCGTTAAAAACGGATTTAAGTGTGTCCTTGTTAGTGACAAAGCTGTAATAAATAAGAATGAGATGTTCTTAGGAAAATGCTACCTCACTGAGGGCCTCTTCAAACTGAATGTAATGGTTGCTGACAGTATTAATAAGAATTTGGCTTCTGTTTACTTATTGGAGTCAAATGATTTATGGCATGCCCATTTGGGACATGTAAATTACAATGCCTTGCGAAAAAATGGTTACTTTAGAAGTATTGCCTGATTTCATATGCGATAAATCGAAAAGCGAATTTGTGTAGAAAGTAAGTTTGTTAAACATCCTTATAAGTCTGTTGAAAGAAATTCAAAAACCTTTAGACTTAATTCACACAGATATATGCGATATGAAATCGACACCATCTCGTGGTGGGAAAAATATTTTATAACTTTTATTGACGATTGCACTCGATTTTGTTATGTATATTTGCTTAATAGTAAGGATGAAGCAATTGATGCATTTAAGCAATACAAAAATGAAGTAGAAAATCAATTGAATTTATAGATAAAAATAATTCAGAATGATAGGGTTGGAGAATACGAATTTCTTTTTGCAGAGATATGTTTGGAATATGGTATTATCCATCAAACTACTGCACCCTATACACCACAGTCAAATCTTTGGTTGAATGGAAGAACAGAACATTAAAGGAAATGATGAATGCCTTGATAATCAGTT
>NW_006239089.1:264532-265043 GCF_000226075.1 Solanum tuberosum | reverse complement strand
AAATCCAACTTGAAATATTTCAAAGTGTGGGGGTGTCTAGCCAAAGTAAAGGTTCCTTTACCCAAGAGGGTGAAAATTGGATCCAAAATAGTGGATTGTGTATTTATTGGATATGATGTGAACAGTAAGGTCTGTCGATTTTTGGTTCACAAATCTGATAATCCTAAAATTCATGTGAATACGGTAATGGAGTCAGATAACGCTGAGTTCTTTGAACACATTTATCCAAATAAAACTGAATGTGAGTCGACAAGTGAAAGACCTAAACGACCACGGGAAGAATCAACGAAAAATACACTACCTAATGAGGATCCTAGGCGTAGTAATCACCAACGAAAATCCACTTCTTTCGAACTTGATTTTGTAGCATTCTTACTTGAAAATAAGCCTTCAACATTTAAAGCAGCTATGTCTTCATCTGAGTCAATCTATTAGAAAGAAGCAGCCAGTAGTGCGATCGAATCAATTTTAAGTAATCATACTTGGGAATTGGCTGATTTTCTTCTAGAAG
>NW_006239089.1:241208-264498 GCF_000226075.1 Solanum tuberosum | reverse complement strand
TGAGTCGACAAGTGAAAGACCTAAATGATCACGGGAAGAATCAACGTAAAATACACTACCTAATGAGGATCCTAGGCGTAGTAATCGCCAATGGCAATCCACTTCTTTTGGACCAGATTTTGTGGCATTCTTGCTTGAAAATGACCCTCAAACATTTAAAGCAGAGATGTCTTCGTCTGAGTCAACTTATTGGAAAGAAGCAGTCAATAGTGAGATCGAATCAATTTTAAGTTATCATACTTCGGAATTGACTGATCTTCCTCCAGGATTTAAACCTTTAGGATCCAAGTGGATCTTTAAAAGGAAAATGAAAGTCGATGGGTCTATTGACAAATATAAGGCTAGACTTGTAGTCAAAGGATACAGACAAAAGGAAGGTGTGGACAACTTTGATACATACTCTCCAGTAACAAGGATAACATCAATTATGATGTTAATAGCACTAGCGGCAGTGCATGATCTTAAAATCAAGAAAATGGATGTAAAGACAGTCTTCTTAAATGGAGAGTTGGAGGAAGAAATTTATATGGAACAACCTGAAGGGTTTGTGGTTCCTGGTAAAGAAGAGAAAGTGTGCAGACTTGTGAAGTCGCTTTATGGGCTCAAGCAAGCACCCAAACAATGACATGCTAAATTTGACCAAACAATGTTGGTAAATGGATTCAAGATTAACGAATGTGATAAGTGTGTTTACATTAAAAATGTTCTGAATCATAAAGTCATTGTTTGTCTGTATGTTGATGACATGTTAATAATGAGTAAAGAGATTGACGATATAAATGCTACTAAGCGCATGCTATCCAGCAAGTTCGATATAAAGGACTTAGGAGTTGCTGATTTGATCTTAGGAATTAGGATTCTCAAAACTCCTCAGGGACTAGCATTAGCTCAATCTCATTATATTGAAAGAGTATTGGATAAGTTCAAGTACTTGAATTTCAATATTGTCAAAACTCCAATTGACTTAAGCTTTATATTTTAAAAGAATGAAGGTGAAAGTGAATCTCAATTGGAATATGACAGAGTGTTGGGAAGTTTGATGTATATTATGAATTGTACGCGACCAGATATAGCATGTGCTATTAGCAAACTGAGTCGGTTCACTAGTAATCCGAATCAAACTCACTGTATAGCAATAAAACGTATGTTGGGGTATCTGAAACATACACAACACTATGCTTTGCATTATAATAAATATCTTGTCGTGATTGAAAGATATAGTGATGTAAATTGGATCACCGAGTCAAATAAAGTAAAATCCACAAGTGGTTATGTGTTTACACTTAGTGGAGGAGCAGTCTCTTGGAAATCGTCCAAACAGATATGTATCGCTCGCTCCACAATGGAATCTGAATTTATTGCTTTAGTTAAGGCTGGTAAAGAAGCTGAATGGCTTCGAAATTTCTTAGAGGATATTCCATTCTGGCCCAAACCTGTGGGACCTATTTGCATACATTGTGATAGTCCAACAACAATAGGTAGGGCAGAGAGTATCATGTGCAATGGGAAGTCTCGTCATATACGACGGAGACATAACACCGTAAGACAACTGCTTTCTAGTGGAATTATCACAATTGACTATGTGAAGTCAAGCGATAATGTGTCAGATCCACTAATGAAAGGCTTAGTGATAGAGGCAGTTGAAAGATTATCTAAGGGAATGGGTTTACGGGTTAGGACAAGTCAGCATAGCGGTCACTCTATCTAGCAAACTGGAGATCCCAAGAGCTAGATTCAAGGAGAAAAACAAAGTTGTGACTGACGGTTCAACATTGTCAATCAACTCATCAATCCATTCTCATGATGAAGACAATGTTCAGGAACAAGGTTAAGACTTTAATGTTTGTTAATGAGTTAATAAAGCTTAAAGTTTTTAATGATTTACTAAACTTGGCAGATTTGACAAAATAGTATATCTACAAGATGACACGGTTAGAAATTACCTTTGTGAGTGTGAAGTGTAAGCCGCTTCAAAGAGAATTTTATGTCAAAAGCCTATTCTCTATACACTAATGAAACCAGGAGGTGTTCATGGTTGAAACGAACACAACCGTAAGAACCATAAACGGTAAAGGATTAATTGTGTGACATATAGTTGTCTAGGTATACACTAAAGCTTGACGGTTCAAAGATATTGCATCTATCGATTGACCGAGTATATTCGACATATGTTCACTACGGAAAGTCCAAGGGTAAACCTACTTATCCAGATGGAATTGATCCTTGCTTGTAAAGTACACACTCGTCTGTGCATTCCTTATGTTATAACCATTTCCCATTCATGTGGGGGATTGTTGGGTATATAGCAAGATTTAATGGGAAATTGAGGGAAGATGAAAAGAGAGGAACTTGAAAAGTTGGGAACTTGAAAAGTCCTCTTATGCTTTAGTAAAAAGGCATTTCTCCCTCATCGGTGGTGGAAAGAAAAATAGAAGAGTTTAAATAGAGAAACACTTCTATTAATTGTTAAAAGAGTTGGAAAGAGGGACCCCCCTCGCGCCGTCACTGTCGTCGGTCGCTCGGCTTTGGCTTTGGAAAATGATCGATCGAGAGATTATTTTTGGACAAAGTTTGTTTTAATTATTTAGTTAATTATTTATTTAATTAAATAAAATAAATTAAATGGCCAAAACGTTTCAATTAGTTAGTTAATTAACCGAAACGTTTTGACCCGACTTGGATCTCCGCGCGACCCATTTTATTTAAACTTTTCCATTTTATTTGAATTTCCCGCCGTTGAAAATGACTGTTCTGAAAGGTTGCAACTTTCAGGAACAACTATGACCGTTTGAAAGGTTGCAAACTTTCAAGAATGGTCGTGTGGATTCTGAAAGGTTGCAACCTTTCAAAACCAGTTTCTCTTGCCTATAAATATCACTGACTCTTCAGACTTTTTCCTTACGAATTTTTCTGATTTCTTCTTCTGCACAAAAGTTTCTTTGTGTACTTTACTGCCGTTGAGTGGCTCGCTGACACCAGCGTTTTGGGTATCAATACACTGGTCATTGAGATCATTCTATCCTGGGAGGACATATTCCAAATCAAACCTCGGATACTAGAGGGGAATAATTTCCTAAGGGGACACTGTGCATTCAGTGGGATTGATCTTTTTCCGTTCTGTTTTTTCAGATTCTGGTATGTTTACAGATTTTAGTTCTTGTGAATTAATTTTTGTTCTTCTGTTTCATCACAGGTTCATTGGAAACTTTGATAACTTCGTGTTTCTGCAAAGTTTCTGGTAATCAGTGCTACTATTTTAAACACAGATTGGCAACATAACGGCGGGACATTCTTTATCCCAAAATGTAATGAAGGATATTAGTAGTCGATTTCACATTGTTCAGAAACAATTCTAACTCTTTTTCATTGTTAAAATTTGATTAAGTCTAAATACATACGTCATTAAAAGATTATTGTTAAACTAATCAAATAATTATTATGTGTTTAATAAATTATATGTTTCATTAAAACTTTATTCGTCACTCCAACAAATAAAATTGAAATAGCATAAAAAAAAAACTAGTTTTCTTTTTTAGCAAAATCGAACCCACCAAATTGATAAAGTTTGATTTGGTTTCACCAGAAAGACTCCAAGAATAATATTTTCCTACTTATAATAAATTCCCACATAATTAACAATTTAGTATAAAAACCAAATAGCCTTTTACGGTGTCTTTAGATTTAACTGAAAATATAATTCATTGGGTAAATAAAAAAAATCGAGTCATCTTTGATAAAAACCATACGATTAAGATGGGGTGTTAATGGTACGGTTCGGTCGGTTATTTCTTAAAAATTATATCACCCCAATTTTTCGGGTATTTTATAATATATAATTAAAATTAGGTTTTTTAAACCATCCTAAGCATATCGTTTCTCTTCGGTATCGGTATGGTTCGGTTAATTTTCATTTTTTTTTCTTTTAAAATATCACCTCAAAATATACTACTATTAAAATATTTCTTTCGCAAATATGTTCTTGAAGTAACACTTTAATTCTTCATCAAGAAGACAAGAATGTAAAACCTTGTTACCGTATTGTTTGATCTTAAACATTTAATAGGAGTGTTTGCATAGATTTTGTTGTATTGTTTGATAGAGTATCTATTACCGTATTTTTTAATTTTAATTTTAAACTTAATTAAGTAAAGGTTAATTAAAGAACAAAGACCCAAAATTGTCTAGTCACTAGATGCCTAGGACCAAGATTATTTTTATATTTAAAATTTATTATAAAACATATTTATATATTAAATTTAAAATATTGTTAACATATAAAATATATTTACATGTAAGGTTATTCGGTTCAGTTTGGAATTTTTTCAAATCTTTTCAGAAATTAAAAAGATCATCCCAATTTTTCAGGACGGTTATACACTTAAATAAAAATTCACAATTTCATTAAATTAATAACATAAATCGATTTAATTAGATTTGATCGGTTCAATCGATTTTTCCTTTTTTTTTACACCTCTGCGATTATGTAAATTAGTCAACAAGACAAAACGCAATCAGGATACAAGTTATCTTACTTTTTCGAAGGTCATATTTATTTTACTTGGTATGTTTTTTTCTTTTACACTCCTACAAAATGAATGAAAAAATAATAATTAATTTAAGTATCTTTATTTACTCTTTTATTTTAATTAATAAGTATTATTATGTTTTTTTATTATAGTAGTCTCTCCATATTTATTTTAAGTAAAAGATAAAGGTGGAACAATAGTAACAATAAATTCTATAAGTAGAGTAAAGATAAAAAAAAATAAAAAATTATATCTTGAATTTATGAAATGACAATTATTTTAAATTAGCTATTTTTAATAGATACTATAATTAAAAGGCACGATACATAAACATGATCTTTAATTTGGCTTTAGCTGACAACAACCTTTAAGTTTGTGTGGATATGTAGACACTCGAACTTGTATAAAATTGAGCAACTAGACATATTCATCCTACATGGCGTCCTACATGGCAAATTTGTGTCCCAAGTGGATCTGACGTGCAGTGGCGCAACTACATGTAGTTAAGGGGTGTCGACCGACAGCCCTTCGTCGGAAAATTACTGTGTAGCTAAAATAGAAATATTTTTGTTATGTATATATATTACACATTGACACTCCTTGACTTCTACCCGATTTTATTTCTTTATAGTTTGATACCCCTTAGGCAAAATTCTGGCTCCGCCATTGCCGACGTGTATTATGTTGTCTACTTGTTCAATTTTATACAAGTTTGAGTGTTTACTTGTGCACATCCAAAGTTGAAGAACAAAAAAATCAACCGAAACCAAATTAGAAAACATATTTATGTATTATGCCTAATAAAAAATAACTACGATAACTATGATGGACCCGAGGGAGTATGTAACAATTATTTTTTCAATAATTGAATTTGAAATTGAAGAAATCACTAATTTAATCAATAACAAAAATGTCGGCTATTCAATTATAATGTGAAAGAATAAAGTGATCAAACACACATTAATCACATAGCAACGCCCAACTAAATTCTGACAAACCTAATTATGTGAAAGTTTTTTTTCACTATGTTAATATATGCTACGTTTGGTGTGATCATAAATTTCCACATCCACCATTTTCTTGCCCATAAAAGCTCACATCATTAAATAAAGAAATATATAAATAAGTTTTTTTGTTTTCTTTCCTTAAAGAGAAAGCTTTTTTTGTTTTTAATATTCTTTGAATTAAAAAAGAAATATTCAAGCAACAATTTGCTATTCTGTTTTTGCAACAAATTTTAAAGTGACTAAATTGCAATCACAAATAAAATATGAAGAAATATGATTTTATTGATAAATATTGCGGGCACAATTCTGTTCTTTTCTTTCTTGATTCTTCTTTCATGAGATTCATCCATGATCCAAGGGCCGTTAGTGATGTATTTTCCGAACTTGAATGATCTGGACATGATTTCTATAATTCAAGGGTTGTAAGTGACATATTTATGGAACTAAGATGATATGGACTCGATCTTCATAATTTGAGGTCCGTTAGTGGCGTATTTCTCGAATTTAGATGATTTGTCCTTAGTGGCGTATTTCTCGAATTAAGATGATTTGTCCTTAGTGGAGTATTTCGCGAATTAAGATGATTCGGACTTGATCTTCATAATTCGAGCGCTGTTAGTGGTATATTTCTCGAATCAAGATGATTTGAATTTGATCTCTTTATAAATATTTCATGAATTTGACATGTCACTTAAAGGGAATATAGTACCCTTTATATAGACATGAATTAGGATTTAAGGTTGAGTAGCCTCCAAGAATCCTAATTAGAATTGAACACACCTCGTAGAGTCCCAACTCAAACTGAACACATCTAGCCACAAAATTTCAATGTCGACCGTTTCTTAAATGAAAACTACATGAAATTATATAATAAAATATAAATGCATAAACATATTTTTTAACTTGACTTTATCTATCATCTATGTCATTCATCTTACACAAATAGACAGTTAAATTTGCACAAAGTTAAACATGTAGAGACACGTGTGATACATAACATAATACACATAGAAGGTCACGTGAGATACGAATTCCCATCACTATTCTTTAATTTGGGTTAACAAATATGGGCGCGAATTCATAATTTCAGTAATAACAAGATTTCGAGCCCTATTAATTGTCATGAAACACAAGTACAAATGTTCTTCTAATTCATCCAATTGCTCCACAAAGTTTGCATAATTCTTTTTCAGCTGGCGCGCCACTTCTCCGCTGGCTTGTACCTCAAGCTGAAGCGGGTCTCCACCTCTCTCGAGCCAAAACCGAACTATGGCCTGTAAGTCTTCTAACTCATCATTTAGCCGACCCACTAGTCGACTTATAGTGTCCAAGTCTCTAATCAATATGTACGTACCTTTCGCGGCTACGTCCAGCTGAGCCGACCAGCTAGCCAGCTTCTTAGTCGACATCAGCTGGAATGAAGCCATCATTACCGTTGGAGCCGCAACTAACAAGGCTAGTGCATGAGTCGCTACAATAACGGTAAGCGAGATTGTTAGAGCCATGACAAATATGGCTGAGCCACGTTTGAATTTATTTATTAATCGGAGTTTCGCTTTGGTCTTATCGCGCTTAAGCTCAATCCGTTTTAGTAATTGCGAGCAGTTAGCTTGAACGGTTTTAAATCGGAGCGGAGAAGATGTTGATGAAACAAGCGGGTTAAGTGAGTTGCAGAATTTAGTTAATCGGGTTAGGATTTTGGGCATGTGTTTTTTAGGTGAGTACGGTGTTTTTTGGAGGGAATCTAAGGCGGACTTAAGTGATTTATATCTAGAGCGCGTACGTTGCACGTCTTTTAATAATAGACTACAAAGTAGAGAAGTTTCAGCAGTTTGTGAGAAGTATTCAGATAATAGAGAGTGGGTGTCTTGATGGGTTTGGATCAAACCGAGAATTCGAGTCACAGTGGGTTGGTCCGGATCCAAAAGATGCTCCACGAAAAGCCGGTAAGAGGGAAGCCGAGCAGCTGAAGTGGAGCCCACAATTTTGGTCGGAGAAGAAATCTTTTCGGATAAAGCAAGGACACGTGTCCAGAAATCAGCATAGGATTCGGTTCGAAAAGCATGGGCATATTCCTCTCGGAGGTCCATTTCCATGTGGGCCTGTTTCGGGTCTTGGGCCTCTGCAAGTAAACAAAAAAAAAAGATTTTTGAGTTAAAGCATACAGCATTCCAACAAAGCCCAAAAGTATAAGTTCTATCAAATATTAGCCATTTTTGTTGCTCGAAAAAAGCTTTGGACAAAAGTATACCCAATTAATATACGGAAAATATCTAACAAACGATGGTGGGATTCGAAGGATTAATAAGCGTAATCTAATATTTTGATTGTTTATAAATTTTCTTTTCACAAGATTAACATGAGTCGTCTTTGTTAACAAGCGATTTACCCCAATACTCCCAAATCCCATTGTGAAACTTTCCAACGCAGATTCAAATTTAGTCGGACTCTAATACGGATAATAATCAAATTCAAAATAATTTGAGGATGAAATAACTAATAATGAGTTAAAGAACTGAGAAAAATCCCAACAACCCAATCCAAATCCATATTGATGATTGTATATTTGTACTATATAACACAAACCACGTGCTTTTGGACATATTATATAGTCCCAAGGGGACCAGAAAGTAATTATAATCGTATGACTTGTTGGCTACTATATTATTTTGACACTTTTGGCCCAACTTGTAACATGCCAAAAAAACGTGCTTCTCTTGTATAACTCGGATATATTTGGACCTAAATTATAATGAGAGTATATTTAAACTTTTTCTAATAGTATATGGGTACATTTGACTCTTTATCGTCAAATTTATCCAACATTTTGTTAGGGCTATTAAATAAGATAAAAGATAAAGACGCAAGACATAAACATGTTTTTTAACTTGGTCTCAGCAGACATGCATTTATGCCCTTCACTTTTATATATGCACAAATAGATACATGCATGCTACATGACAATTCACGTCTTATGTGGTGTCCTACGTGTATTATACCTAAAATAATATATGCCTCTAAAATTTTATATTTATGAATAAAAAAAATCAAGTATTTAAACTGAAACATAAATAGGAAACGTACCATTCCATGCAATATACTTTCTCAATACTGGACGAAATTTTATCTTCATTCTTCTTCTTAGTCCTGCAGATAGAAAACTCAAAAAAGGTGATTTTACAAGTAACTATTCAAATATGAGAGAGGAAACAGCACTTTAAATAAAAGAGAGATGATTCCAGAAGGTGAAGGAGAGAGCAGAGCACACGTTTAAAGCACCTCTTATAATAAATGCTAAGTCATATACTATATGCTTTTTTTATTGTTTATTTTTAGCTTTGAAGACAAGAGAATATTTATCTGTACGTCTAAGATGTTATTAGGGGACTTACACTGCAAGGGATTAAGCATTGCCCACAAACTTCCCTACATTTACTCTGATTAATCTTACAAGGCAACTAGCTAGCTTCAATATCAACCACAATAATGATATATATTCATCATGTTTGAAGATTATTATTAAGTGGGACGACAATGATCCCAATATATAATTGAAGCCATGTTAACAACATTAATTATTAAGTAGTATATTTTTTGAATTAAGTGGGTGACGTGTTCTTAAGAAGTAATTAACAAGTCTTGGCACCAATGCACATGAGTAGCTATCACATACCAAAATTATTTTAAAAGCCAAAAGAAAGATATTTCAACAAAAAAAAAATGTATTTGTTGAGACACGGAAGGGATGATGACAGAACATACGGCAAACTTTGAATGCTTTTGTCAATTCAAGTTCAATATTAAATAAGTTTAAAAAATCGAATCGTAATTAATAAGTCAATCATTTCATGTGAACAAAAAAAAAAAATACTCTTCCACTATTTTCATGGCTAAACGAAGGTTTTAGTCATGTGTTAGTGTTATGGTTCATTACATACACCTCAATGAGGCGTGCATCATCAAATTGAGCTCTTTAGTTCAATGGTTACAAATTGTAACCATTGAACTAAAGAGCTCAATTTGATGATGCACGCCCAGGGGCGAATTTAAGTGTAAAAATGGATCACCGAATCTGTGGTCATCTGACAAAATTCGATTTATTATTTGTATAATTTTTTAAATGTACTAAATATTAAATAAAGGAACCCATAATTACAAATGACCAGATGGTTCACTGGTTCTAGTGTTATTTTTTGATGGTTGAGGGTTCGATTCCTAGAGATAACCTCTTTTTAAAAATTAATTAAAAAACACCATTGTTTGTTATTTTTTAAAACAAAATAATTAAAAGCTTGAGAGCTCTTAAATTTTTTTGAAAATGTATCATTTTCTTTTTATAAAGTGTACCTTTTAAATTTCTTGAGATGCAAAATTGTATATATATTTTTTTTATAAATTGTTTCTTTTAATAATTATTTTTCAATCAATAATTCATATAATCAATGCATTTAATTTTTCTTGTGACATAGTACTCGAGATATATCAAACTTCTAATAATTTCTTTTCCGCAAATCGTATTTAACAGTTAATTTATGAAAAACCTATATTCTATTATTGCTAAAATAAATGAGGCCCTTAAATTTGGGAGCCTAAAGTGGTTACCTTTTTCTTAAAGGAGCAGAGCCGCCCCTGACAATGGTGCACCCGTCTTTTTGAAATCCTGAATTCGCCTCTGATTACAAAGGCTATTGATCTCGTCATAAATTGTTAAGTTACTTCTATTTATCTACTTTTCTCAAGCTCTTTAAAGTCCTAGTTTCTAACTCCATTCGATTGACGATTGAAGCAGAGTAAAAGAGCAAAACATATAGTATCATTAAGTTAGGTAAGAGATAATTAGTATACCTACGTTTATGAAGTACACACTTCAAAGTGAGTCATATGGTATGTTTATATATTCATTTCTTGGCACAAATATTCACTTGTAACATACCATATTTCAATGGATTGTCATAATCTTTTACTGCATGTACATTCTCATAATGACGGTGTTTTTCCGAAATCAAACTTTGTTGTTCAACATCTTGAAGTAGCCATCCTTTAAAGGGTATTGTTAAAACTTAAAAGATCACCAATTCCTAATGAAATGGATGTAGCAGTAGCTTGTTGGAACTCTGGAGTTCTTACTTGATCCAGCGTATGTGATGTATATGGCTTCTTATTTTGCTATAACGAAAGCACTTTTTCACTCTTTCATATATACTAATGTTCCAATGCACAAGATCTTGAGTATTTACCAATCAGGCACGAACCGAGGAATTCCTTAGATATGATGCAAAAGGGCCCTTGATTTATTCTTGATCCGAGATTTCTCTATAAAATATATAAATCGGAGTTTGACGAAGGAGTGGGAGAAAGGGTCTTATACATATGCAAGGAAGGTGATAAAAAAGAAAGAACATAGATTCTTCTTTCTTTTTTCACTTAGGAGCCGTGTAAGATGAAAGTTTCATGCACAATTTTGAATGAGAGAAAGAAGTAAGGAATCTATTCCTTAATTACTTCAAACAAAACTAGATTGAGAGCAATTTCTGTGAATGCTACTAACTTTGAATAGCATTATTGAAGCAGTAGACATTGCTGAACTAGGAGTGTCTAGAGCATGAAATTTTGGATACAAGATATTGAAATTACAGCAAAAAGGTACATCCATTACATGTTATCTGATCAATACTCCAAAAAACATATTACATCGAACAACAGTTAAAACTAAAAGCATAAAGTTTACAAGTTTTTGCTTTTTGACACTGAAGTAGCTTGTTTTTTTAAATCTTTACCAAGGCGTAAAAATGACGCGAGGATTATATAGAAAATGTGAATAAGTGATCTAGTAATCATCATTGTCATAATCACCATCGTCAAGATCATCCTCAACCTTCTCCGCTGCCTTCTCGGCTATGTTATCTTCTATGTGATCAATACCTTCAGATATGGCTAATCCACCCAGTGCTCCTGCAACCGCACCCATAGCCAGTCCCGCTCCCAGCCCCATTCCTCCGAACTTGCTCTTCTTCTTCTCCTCGTAACCATACCCTGCTTTCTCCGATCCGTAACTACCCTGAGGCTGCGCCCCGTAGCTTCCCTGCTGCCCGTAACTACCCTGCGATCCGTAACCTCCTTGTTGCGGGTAACCAGGCTGCTGTCCGTAACTACCCTGCTGCCCGTACGGCGCAGGAGGAGCACCGTAACCTGGTTGTTGACCATAACCCGGAGCCAGAGCAGGAGCTCCACCATAACCCGGAGCTGGACCTGGAGCAGGAGCGGCGTTGTACGGGTAACCCGCCGGCGGAGCAGCATAGGGAGCAGGAGCACCGTAAGGGGAAGGAGCAGGGGCAGGAGCACCGTAAGGGGAAGGAGCAGCACCAGGAGCACCGTATGATCCGCCGTAAGGTTGCGGCGGAGCAGGGTAATCCCTTGATCCAGCTGGTGGAGGTACACCGTAAGGAGGCGCATAATACGGATCCGGCGCACGATAGCGCGGATCACGAACAGTAACCTCAATTTTCACCTTTCCATGTGGGCGACCAGAAGGACGCTTCAAATCAAGCGACCTCTCCGTCAAATTTCCGATTCCGACGCTATCAACAACCTCACGAAGCGGAAGCTTAGCTGAACCAATCAAAGGCTTTGTTCCCTCGGTTGCATTAGCATGAACAACATCGATATACAAAGTAGACTCTTCGATCGGAGCATACAAAGGAATCACAAGCTTCTCATTCCAAGAAGGAGAAGTATCGCCATTATCATCGACTTTGGTGGAGCATTTCCCTTTCGGGTCAACCCAAACAACAGCATATGGCTTAAGACGGCCATAACGCCAATTAACGTTCTTCAAATCCTTAGCTGATGAGATCTTCACCTCCACCTCGAATTGCGATCCCATTTTTTTCCCCTGAGAAGTGTAACAATGGCTGTTTTGTGATGGCCTATAAAATTGGTAGTGGAGTGAGTATTTAACTGGTTTTGGTTGTTTTAAGTTCCATTATGACCTTGGGCTTTTTCTATATGTTGGTGCTTGGTCCGTTTAAAATGAGAGAGTTCAGGAAGGGCATATTAGTCCATGTCGAAACAAAAAGAAGAAAAATGAGGAATTAGCGGATTAGGCAAGACAAGGGGCTTTCCTTAGCCGAGAAGAGTTGAAAGAAACCGGGGGGTTAGGCAACCGAGGAAGGTAGGACACGTGGAGTCATTGGAGTGGTAGATGTTGTGTTTGAATGAAAGACGTGTGGGGCCAGGACCGGGAGGAAACAGAAAAAAGGAAAAACAAAAGCACAAAACAATGCTATTGGGAGCATCGCTCCTAAATAGGTTCAGCGGCACGCGATTCAAATATAGTGAGTTTTTAATATCGGATAAAAAATTTTAAAAAAAATCTTGAGATAAAAGTAACTTGTTTGAATAATATGCACCATTCACTTCAAATTTTAAAATTATGAGTTTAAGTTATCAAAAAATCAAAAAATATTAACTTCTAAGGATATATATATAAAAGCATCTCTCACTTCTACCTTGGTCTCATTTTAATTGTTTTAGTTTTAAAAATTGTCCCAAAAATAGTTACTAGTATCACATTTTAAGATTAAAAATATTGAATTGTTTTTATTATAAAAATACTAACTAACTAGTATGAAAAAAATTAAAATGAGATGACTGGTGTAGTAAATATCTTGGGAAATAAATACGGGAGACAGGCGATAACTGTGAAGAACAAATAAGAAAAGAGGACAAGCATATTCCTTGCTCCACCGCGGTGTGAACACGGTATTTAAATTCATATTAATTAATTTTTTACAAATAAATAACAAAAGCACTTAATAGTCAAATAAAAATATCTTTTTCTTTGCATAAAAAAATAGACTACTATAACCCCGACTTTTCTAGATGCATAAAGAAAAAAAGTCATTGCTTAGGCATGTTAGTTGTCGTTGTAATCGAAGTAGCAAATTGTGCCAATTGCACTTACTCCCTCTGTCCACTTTTTATCCTATTGTGTTTTTCGAAAGTTAATTTAACTAATTTTTAAAATTAAATTAGGTTACATTAATTCGATATTTTAAACAAAAAAATTAGATATTTGAAAAATTATGCGAAAAGTACTATAAATTGCAATTTGTTGCATATTAATATGATGAAAAAATACATCATAAAATATTATTCAAAGTTTTTATAATTTAACTTTAAAAAAAACTGTGACAATCTGGACGGAAATAGTATATTAATATTCTGGCTTGACAAAAATTTACGAACATAGGATGAAAAAACAAATAAAAGCTATACATTTAGTTACTCATTAGTTAGCCTTGTTTTTTTCTCCACCAATTTGTTGAAAAAGGCAAGGACAAAATAAATGTGCACGACAGGGCGATAGCGTAAGAAAATCAAAGTCAAAACTTTTCCTTCTATTTGAACCAAGAGAAGATAAAATAATGTAAAAATAAAATTGTTTAGGCAGCAAACAAATCAACCAAGCAAGAAAATAAATCAACACATGAAACACCAAGTTTAACGTGCAAAACCTCTTCGGTGTGAAGAGTAAAAACCACAAGGCCAAAGCTCCACTATAATCAACAAGAGTTACAAAAGTGTTATCCAAAATAGCCACAACAAAAGTGCCAAATAATGAGCAACACAACTACAAGATAGCACCAAAAAACTAGAGAAATAAAAGAAGCAAAAGCACCAAACTCGCAGCTACTGTTCACAAGCTAAAATCTGGAGCTATAGGACTCCCAATCACCCTATCTCAGTTTTCAATAAAAGATTAAGTTGAAAGGAACATGCTATCCAAAAATCAGCTCAATCGGACATAAAACGAAGCAGGAATCGCGATTTGAAATAGGCTGCTAGGGCTTGTGCGAAAATCTGCACTCTCTCATTTTTCTCTCTATATAGCTGCTCTCAATCTCTTGTGATATGTCTCAAATAAGACCTAAAAGAAAGTCTTACATATGTACCATAATATTGGGCTTATGGGCAAAAGTGGGCTAGTCAAATTTGGGCTAAATTTATCCACAAAGGAAAGGAAGGAAGACCCAAAACCTTGAACTTTTATTTATCCACATAGGATGGAAAAAACGCCCAAAATCCAACAATTCTCCCCATACCGACTATGTGGAGGAAACCACCATCCCGACGATCATGCAACATTCTTCAAACTTCCCTCTTGGCAAAGCTTTAGTCATCATGTCGGAACTATTATCATTGGTATGGATCTTTTCAAGTTCAAGCAACTTAGAATCCAACACATCTTGAATCCAATGATACCTCACATCAATGTGTTTAGACTGACCATGAAATGTGGAATTCTTGCCAAGATGTAGCACTTTGACTATCGCAATAAAGCACATACCTCTCTTGAGCACAACCAAGTTCCCTAAAAAATCTCTTCATCTAGATTAACTCTTTGCAAGTTTCAACAGCTGCAATAAGCTCAGCCTCTATAGTAGATAAAGCAACACATTTTTGCAACCTAGATTGCCAAGACACAACTCCCCCTGCAAAAGTAATAAAGTAGCCTAAAGTAGACTTACGAGTATCAACATCACCGGTCATATCTGAATCAGTGTAACCACAAAGAATAGGTTTTCCTATCCCAAAACACAAACTCAGACTAGAAGTGCCACAAAGATATCTCATAATCCACTTTACAGCATTCCAATGCTCTCTTCCCGGATTAGAAAGAAAACGACTAACAATACCAACAACATGAACAATATTTGATCTTGTACACACCATTGCATACATCAAACTACCAACAGCTGAAGCATACGAAATTTTCTTCTTATCTTCCTTATCACCATCACTGGAAAGACAATGTTTAGTACTCAATTTGAAGTGCATAGCTAAAGGTGTACTGACAATCTTAGCTTTGTCCATGTTGAATCTACGAAGTACTTTCTGAATGTACTTCTCTTGTGACAACCACAAATTCTTGATTTCTCTATCACGGACAATCTGCAGGCCAAGAATTTGCCTTGCTAGCCCCAAGTCTTTCATAGCAAAAGACTTATTCAATTCTTGCTTCAACTCTTTAATCCTGCAAGTATTATGACCAACAACAAACATATCATCAACATAAAGCAAAACGATAATAAAGTCACCATCAGAGAATTTTTGCACAAAAACATAATGGTTTGAAGAAGTCTTCTTGAAGCCATGCTGACTCTTAAAAGAACCAAACTTCCTGTATCATTGTCTGGGAGCTTGTTTTAGACCATACAAGCTCTTCTTCAACTTGCAACATAATTCTCTTTTCCCTTGACTTCAAAGCATTTCGGATGCTCCATATAAATTTCTTCATCCAAGTCATCATGGAGAAAAACAGTTTTAACATCCATCTGTTCAACCTCCAAGTCCAGACTTGCAGCCAAGCCTAGAACCACACTGATGGATGACATCTTCACAACTGGAGAGAATATCTCATCAAAAGGACCAATATACTCACCACCATTATCAGAACAAATGCATTTCAATTTCTTCCTTGTCTGTCACACAACCAAGGCCTGAAAATTCTTGAACACATCAAGTACCTGATCCTTTGACTTCAAAAAGAATACCCAGAGTTTGCGAGAATGGTCATCAATAAAAGTCACTAAGTAAAGTGCACCACCATGAGACTTTACCTTAAAAGGACCACACAAATCAGAATGTACTAACTCTAGTAAATCAAGCTTTCTTGAAGGTGGATGACTCTGAAAATAAAATTTTTTCTGTTTATCGGCTAAGCAATGAACACATTTGTTCAACTTTGTTTGTTTCACTCCAGAAAGCAAAATTTTCTTAGCCTAATTGTCCATCCTCTTCTCACTCATATGAAGTATCATTCTCCACCACATTTACTGAGCCTCTGAGAATGGATCCCTGAAAAACATACAAGTTAGACAATTTGTCACCACAGATTACCATCATCGAACCTCTTGTAAGCTTCCGCTGGCCAGCACCAAGGGTATTAACATAACCCTCATCATCAAGGTATCCAACAGAAATCAAATTCAAGCGAGCATCTGGAGCATGCTTGACATTATTGAGAACTAGTTTGGAACCATTATTACTTCCAAACAAACAGTCCCAATACCAAGAACCACAACTTCATGATTATTACCCATTTTTAACATCCCAAAATTACCTGGAATATAAGAAGAAAATAATTCCTTCATGGGTGTGACATGAGAAGTAGCACCAGAATCCACGAATCAGCTAGACTCATCGCAAACAAGATTGACAACATTTTCATCACAAGAAACAAGAAGGTCATTGTAAGCAACAACAGCAACACGATTTTCATTATCGTCTTCTTTCTTTTGTTGTTTCATATCTCTTTTGTACTTGAAACAATATTTCTTGATATTCCCATTCTTGTGGCAATAGTCACATGTAACATTCTTGAATCTAAACTTTGACTTTCCTCTACTTTTATCTCAGTCATTGTGACCTCTAAACTTGATTCTCCCCTTATCTTCAGTAACCAACGCATCGGAGTGTGAAGTAGAAGAATATGAGCCTTTAGATCTTCTTTTCATCTCTTTATTCAAGACACCACTCTTAGCGTATTACATGGTCACAACACCACTGGGAGCAGAATTAGTCAAAGAAATTCTAAGAGTTTCGAAAGAGTCTGGTTGAGTATTAAGAAGCCATAGTCCCTGTATTTCTTCATTAAATTTTACACCCATTTCGAACAGCTGGTCAAGAACACCTTGAAAATCATTAAATTTTATACCTGATGTTCATTAATTGCTTCAACAAAAATAATTTATTATTGTCAGTCTTCGAAGCATAAAGTGTCTCAAGCTTATCCCATAAGCTTCTAGCATGTGTCTCATTAACAATGAGATTTCTCACATTATCTTCAACCCATTGTCTCATATAGCCACAAACTTGTAGATGCTCAAATTCCAAATCATCATCATTCATAGATTCGGGTTTATTAGAAGCAAACACAGGTAGATGCATTTTCTTGACAAATAAAAGATCTTTCATCATGTATTTCCAAGTATGATAATTACTATCATTCAAACAAACCATCTTGATCATATTTGACTCCATCATTCAAATAGATAATCAACAGCAATCAATGCTATGATACCACTTTGTTGGAAAAGGCAGTAACAAACTAAATGTGCACGATAGGGCGATAGCGGAAGAAAACCCAAGTCAAAACTTTTCCTTCTATTTAAACTAAGAGAAGACAAAATAATGCAAGAATAAAACTGTTTGGACAGCAAAAAAATCAACCAAGCAAGAAAATAAATCAACACATGAAACACCAAGTTTAACGTGCAAAACCTCTTCGGTGTGAAGAGTAAAAACCACCAACAAAGTGCCAAACAATGAGCAACACAACTACAAGATAGCATAAAAAGCTAGAGAAATAAAAGATGCAAAAGCACCAAACCCGCAGCTACTGTTCACGAGCTAAAATCTGGAGCTACAGGACTCCAAATCATCCTATCTCAGTTTTCAATCAAAGATTAAGTTGAAAGGAACAGGCTATCCAAAAATCAGTTCAATCGAACAAGAAACGAAGCGGGAATTGCGATTTGAAATGGGCTGCTAGGGCTTGTGCGAAAATCTGCACTTTCTCACATATCTCTCTATATGGCTGCTCTCAATCTCTTGTGATATGTCTCAAATAAGACCTAAAAGAAAGTATTACATATGCACCATAATATTGGGCTTATGGGAAAAAGTGGACTAGTCAAATTTGGGCTAAAATTATCCACAAAGGAAAGGAAAGAAGACCCAAAACCTTGGACTTTTATTTATTCACATATGAAGGGAAAAAGGCCCAAAACCCAACACAATTGATATCAAGAAAAAGAAACCCTTTTGACATTCAATTTTATCAACCTTTTTACTTCTATCAGTTCTATGTATTAACAAGCAAAATCAAGTTGGGAATTTAACTTGCTTTATTTTAAATTTAAATTTAATATGCTTATATATGGTACTATTGCTCAAATCTTATTGTGAAAATCAATTGTCACCAATCTCCCCATTCAACATGCTTCTCAACGTCATTGTTGCATTGCTTAGAGACATTTTTCTTCAAAATTTAATCCTGATTAAACTGATAAAAATTTAGATGAAAGCAATGATTTAAATTTTTTTTATGTGATCTTGATATCATGTTGTCTCCTTAAAGAGTTGGAAAAAATTCACCAATAGTCACTTTTTTTTCCTATTTTCAGATACCATCAGAGTAATAAAGTTTTAATTTTAGTGAACTTTATGATAATGTTTTCAAGTTTCACTTGAAGAAACTGAAACTTCACGATCGTGCTATTTTCCAATAAGAAGGGGAGAAAAAGGACCATATTTGTGAATTTTAGTTGGGTGCAATTTTTAAAGCGAAATTCCTGTTTTGGATCTTCAATGGGCCGTTTGAGAATATAAGACACAATCTTCTTTGTTCCAATAATTACATAAAAGTATAATTGACCCAAGTATATTATTATTAGCGTAAATTTTAGGTTTAGTAAACATAAAAAACATATTTGTATGTTATAACTATAGTTTGTATAATTGCCCTCCATAACAAACTTTATGTTTGCTATGGCTATTAATATGTATATTTCGGTATATATATACAAAAGAATCAATTGTATAATCTGTTTCAGTACACATACACAAAAGAATCAATTGTATAATCTGTTTCGATATATATATACAAAAGAATCAATTATATAATATGTGTTTGTATAAAGCGAGAAAGAAAGAAAGACAAAAGAAATTGGGCAGGGAAAAATCTGTATTTGTATAATTATAAGTGTATAGGACGAAAATATATGTATTTGTATTTGTATATACAATTTTCTCTTGCTTTATACAAACACAAACTCAATTTATACAGTTGTGTTTGTATAAAGTGAGAGAGGGGAGCGAGATCTGGGAGAGTGGCGAGGGAGATTCTCTGGGAAGAGAGGCGAACGAAAATATATGTATATATACAATTTTCTCTCGCTTTATACAAACACAAACGCATTTTATATATTTGTGTTTGTACAAAGTGAGAGAGGCAAGGGAGAGACTGTCAGCGAGAAAACGAGAGTGGCGAGCGAGAAATTCAGGGAGAGAGGCGACTGACAATAGTTTGCTACGGGTTACAATTAAATCAAATTGTGGTTATAACATTTAATTTGAATTAATAGTTTCCTATTTTATACAATTTTCCCTTATTAAAATGGGCCAAAATTTGTCAATTTTGCTTCACTAATTTATTCTTATCTCTCTTTTTCCTCTATCTTTCCTAATTGTTCAAAACACACACTATTCCTGTCTTCTCCGTATTTCATTCTTTGTCCATTTTTGAAGATTTTAGATGTGATTTTATCAGTTAATTTGTTAATTGGGGGTGGTTTTTTCGATGAAGATGAATACTGTAGCGGTGATGTCGTTGTGATGACGGTGATTAAATTTCATTTGCATGCTTTGATGCTTGTTTGGCGTGAAATGAATATCATATGTATATATAGTTGAGTTATAATTAGTAAGAGAAAATACATAAAGTGACACATGAAGTTGTCTCAGATTTTTTAAAAGATACCTTAACTTTGCGGGCATTTTATTACCTCATAAAATATTTTAAAATCACAATAAATACACACTTTTTACACAATCTGCATTCTCAATGCCTGAGCGCGAGTCTCACCCCAATTAATAATATTATTACATATTTTTTCCAACCCATTTAGTAAAAATTGGATAAAATCTTAACTCATTCACATTTTAATCATGATCCGCTCCATTTAACCCTAAACCCCTTTCAAATTTTCATTCTACTCTCTCTTTGATGATCAAAACCCTAAAGCATTTCAATAGTCACAGTAAATTAGTTTTGTTGTGATAGTTTCTTGAATTATGGAGTCAAAAGGAAGAAGTGAAGGCTCACATGTTAATTGCTTCTTGATTTGAATGCAAATTTTGGTTAAAAACATGTTCTTTTAATATAGTAGTGATTTTTTGAAAAATCATCTTTATAGTGATTTGTTGTTACTTTCTTCTTGTGCTATCTATTATTCATGTGTATGTAGTGTTAGTTTAGGACTGATTTGAGTTTGAATGTTTCTTCACAGATTTAGTTTTGAAATTTGTTTGCAATTGCACTTTCAGGATTTACAAATTAGTTGATCTCATGACTTTTAAATAAAATAAAAAAAGAAGAAATTGAAGCTAGTAAAGCTAGATGAAAATTTCACTAAGGATGGAGATTTATTTTTTTTGGTTGTAGATGGAAAGCTCTTCAACATATATCAATGGAGGTTTTGGAGAAGATGAGAAGTGGGTCTTTTAATAAAGAAGAAAATTCAAATAGTTAGTGCAACGTGGCATTTTTACACTGGTTTAGGGGTGTATTTTTACTCCTCCACGCGCCTATCAAATGTGAGAACACAACTGTTGTGAAAATGGGTCAAAAGTGTTTATTTATTTCGATTTGAAATAGTTTCATCGGGTAATAGGACTCCCGCAAACTTTAGGTGTCTTTTTAAAAATTTAGGACAACTTCAGGTGTTATTTTATGTCTTTTCTAGTAATAACCCTTACTTTATGGAGAAAGCTATATATTATGTCACGACCCGAGTCTACACCCTGGACGTGGCCGGTACTCAAGAACCATTGTTGGTCCCCCAAAGCGAACCCTCATCCTGGCTGACTACAAGCGGAAGACTAACTTAAACATAGCAAAAGCTTAAAACTGAAATAAAATTCAATAAAACTCAAACTTTTTCAAAACTTTAACTCAAATGAACAACTTAGAATAAAAATGATATATTCAACTTGCCATAAAATAGGCAACTTAAGTCTTTAAAACATTTAATAAAATAAATGAATAATACAGACTTCTCAACTATACTGACTATCTATGAAGCCTCTAACTGTTAAAGATGGAAGTCGGGACAAGACCCACGACATCCTGACTAAACTGAAAAGTAAATGAAATCCTCCGGAAACAAGGAGGCTCACCATAGCTAACTCGAACTTCCGAATGTATCAACGAATCTCTTGTTGATGATCTTGAATACCTGTGTCTGCATCATGAGAAGATGTAGGCCAAATGGCTCAGTATGTGGAATGTACGAGCATGTAAGGGGAATTCTAAAACATAAACATAAGCTTGAATCTTGATAAAAAAAACATACTTACCTTTTCTCAACTCACTCAACCCAAGAGTAAGATACTCAACTCAAAGATTAGATACTCGACTTCAAAGATATAATACTAGACTCAAAGATTAGATACTCAACTTCAAAGATATGATACTCGACTTGAAATACTCAACTCTGGATACTCAACTCATGAATACTTAACTGAACTCATTTCATTATAAAGTAGTTTAAAACAAGTGCAATATAAAGAAAATGAAAACTGTTTAAAACATGATGTCAACTCATAATCATAAATTCATAAAAGAGATACCATGTTCCCTCTCAAAGTATACTTGTGCAATGCATGAATGAAGTCCCATACCCCCATTCATACTAAGCAAAATCCATTGAGGAACCATGTAATTACTGTGTGGAATTTCTCTAACCGATAACCACCACTATGAGCCTAAGTGGTGATACAGCGTCTTGCCAACGTTACCAGAACTGTCGTATACTTTGCCGTTATATAGAACGCTTAACTTAGTGGATCCACACTACAAGAAAATGTACTTAAAGCTACAAAATACATTGTAGCTAAATATAAAATTATCCGTAGCTAAACACTTTAGCTACATTATTTTGTTTCGTAGCATCCGTAGCAAGATGTAGGGTGGCTAAAAGTTAGCTACAAACTTTACATAGTCTGTGGCTAAGAATTTATACTTCTAGCTACAGATTAAAAATTGTATGTAGCTGCAATAGAAACAAGTTTCTGCCACAAAAAATAAACTTATGGCAAGTTATCTTACTCTTGTGCCACTACAAATAAAAATTATAGCTATATTTATATAGTTGCCACAAGGTGTTGTATTGTAGCAAAAGATCTAATTTATTTGCCATAGAAATTTGAATTTTGTAGCTAGTTCTATAACTTATCTCGTGGCAATAGTATCATATTTAGTTATGAATTATAAAAAATTCATAGCTATAACTCAATGTATTTGCCACAAATATTTTCATATTGTAGCTAAGAATTCATACCTTTAGCCATGAAATATATAGCATTGAAGCTTAATAAAAAATCATTTGCTACGAAAAAAGTAATTTTTTTTAGCCTATGTTCTTTATCCGTGGCAAATTATAGGAGCATATGTATACCTACAAATTTAATATTTGACAACTAAATTTTCACACCTCATTGTCACAAGGTATAAATTGTAGCTAAAAGTTCTTCATTTGATATGAAAATGTGTATAAATAATATTTCCGTGGCAATTATATTTGTTTTGCAGCAAATTCAATAAAAATTATAGCTACTAATTCATATAATGTAGATAAGATTTAACACAAAATTTATAAAAGATAGTGCGAAATATAATAAATTGTTTATTTTAATATAATGTATTAAAAAAATACTTAATAAAGATTCAAAAATGTCTTCTAAAATAGTGAAACATCATTTTACTCAAACATATCAATATTCTTTTACAAGAGAAAACAATTATCCATATCACGTCTATTTCGATGCTTTCATCACTCCTTCACAAGCTGTAATAACAGTTAAAAAATTAAATTAAAAATAAAACAATGACATATTCAATTTAATTATTAGTATAACTTTTCAAATAAAACAAATATTTACTAAATTAATGATATGGAAAAATATATATAT
>NW_006239089.1:240394-241030 GCF_000226075.1 Solanum tuberosum | reverse complement strand
AATAACGAATACTTGTTGAATTTGATGATTCATGTTCTTTCATATTTGCAATCTCTTTTGACACATGATTCCTAAGAATACTTTTCTCAAGAAAAGTATTTATAAAAATATCACAATTCTTTGGTAATGTGTAAATTTGGACAGATTTTCCTTATGCAATTTATAATTAATAGTCATGCTCATAACATTTGAATCATCAAAACATTCCGATAATCCATCATAATCACGAATAGTCCTATCATCTATCATATAAAAATAATAATTTCCTTCCAAAATATCAAATTCTAGTGAAATAAAATTGTAGCAATCATAAACAGAACAAAAAAAAAAGAAAATAATATACTCCACATGAAGAGGAATTAGAAATAAAACATGGCTATAATATCACCTCATTGAATAAAAAAATATTATGAAAGTGAAAGAAAAAAGGAAATTAAAAAAAGAAGAAGAATGTACTTGGCTAAGGTGAAATCTCACAAATCAAAACAGTACTTTGTTAAATCATGTACTTAAAAGCAGGCAAAGAAAAAAGTTAGTATATTATTTATTTTTGCTGTTACTGGGAAACAAAAGTTGAAAGTGGGATGTATATTAAAATAAGATTGTGTTGCCCGTGCTATGCACGGGCCCAATAAT
>NW_006239089.1:239572-240294 GCF_000226075.1 Solanum tuberosum | reverse complement strand
TTCAAAGATACTAAACTGATGGAGTTCATGCGGAAGTCATGGGCATAAATGACTTAACTCAAGAGTCAAAATATCACTATGGAACTCGTGTATACGAATCTTCTCATTCTCTTACTTACTTTCTCAAAACTTAGTTCAAATCAATAGTTGATCTCAAAGGATTCACAATTGAACTCAAAGACTTTCTTGAACTCTACTCTTAACTCTCTCTTGAATGTGAATTATGAATTCAAGAGTTATGGCTCATGACATGAAGGATATAGATGATAGTGTAGACTCATGAATACATTATCCTCACTCTCATGCTCACTTACTCAAGTGTTGAAACAAGTTACTAGAAGTGGTAGAAGACTCTTCAAAAGAACTCAAAGGGACTTTCTTAGAATATTCTTCTCAAAACTTAACTCTCAACTCTATCTTGAATTTGAATTATGAATTCAAGGTTATGATCATGTTATGAATGATTTCTAGGTGTTTAGAAGTAGTTTAGAGTGTTTAGAATCAAAGGGGAGTAAAGGTACCCTTTGAAAGAACTTAAACAGATGAAACGATGATGAACGGGTGGGGCAGGCGACCCTGGCGCTCTGCCAGCCCCTAACATTCAGAGAAGTGTTTAGGGCGCTCTGGCTGGCGTGACACGCCAGGCCCCAACCCAGGAAATTTTGACGACTTTCTTTGCTCGTTTTCCCACCCTAACTCGCCTAGAATCGAACGATTTATTA
>NW_006239089.1:236677-239386 GCF_000226075.1 Solanum tuberosum | reverse complement strand
AACCTTACAAAAAATGAATTAAATTTGATTGGGTAAGGAAACGACCAAAATACCCCTCACTATTTCCGGCTAACTTTTCTTAATTGGATATCCTAACTTCAAAAGGTCATATCTCACTCATCCGACCTCGAAACGTAGTAAACTCGGAGGCGTTGGAAAGATAATTCAAAGGTATTTTCTACGGTATCTTGTAGCACATCTAACTCATCCTGTGCTAGGAGTTATGATCATTTCAAGTTGACCCAAAACTCATAACTTAGCATAACTTGCAAAATTTCAGATTTTGCTATTTCCAATTTAGTTCTTTTTCGAACTCAAGGTGCTACATCTAGTGAACTATCACTTAAGAAATTTTAATTCCTCGGTAAAATCCTACTCACAACGAAGGATGGTTCAAGTCTTAGCTCAAAAATTTTCTGGGGTGTTACATAGTATTTCTGTTAATAGAGTTACTATGAAGTACTATTGACGTAGTTGAAGTCATAGACAACCACAGTTGAAGCTCGAAGCTTCAAAATTTAAAAATTAATTTTTCGCAAATAAGCTCCATTTCGAGTGAGATTGTTGCAAAAGATCGATTACGTATTGAGGGGTCCAAATATAAATTGTTGGGTGATTTGATGCAATTTTTGAGGTGTTTTTGAATGGATTTGATGCTTGAATAAAAGGAAGAGGACGAAGTGTGTTTTTGTATATTAATGTATAATATTGTATATTATTATAGTGTATAAATATCTCTTATAATGATATAAAATATTGTATATTGGGTGTTCAAAAGTGTATATCAAATTTTTAAGCATTTTTGTTTTAAAAAAAATGAAATATGAAAAATGTTTTTAATTATTTATTTTTTGAAATAGTGATACTTAATTTTTAACTTTTAACTAATATTAATAGTTTATTTAATTTTTGTAAAGGTGGAATGTTTTATCCATGTTAAATGACATATGACAAGTTTTTAAAAATAAATAAAAGAGCAAGTGTATAACACACATCACTGATGTGTGTTTCTCAAACATATGACTAATGAGTGAATAGTGATATTTTAGGTATGAAACTCACATTCTCAATAATTTAGATATAAAATTCAAAAAAATAGAATGATTTAAATATGTTGACATTTCACTAAAGAAAAAAGAACGAAGAGAACAAATCAAACATTCATCAAGTCTATAATTTTCTTAAAGAATATAATATACTGAAAGACAAAGGGAAAAGAAAATTCTTATTTTCCATCCGTTCAAATCTTGTTGATGACAGAGTTATACCACCCATTTTTGTTTGATTTGGACATCATATATAAAGTAATACATAAGAATAAGTTCCAAAAGCACATATTGATTAGACGAAAATTAGTAAAAACCCTGCACTGCCAATCTAAAATTATGAGTTCAAATTATTAAAAGAGTAAAAAAGAAATGGAGCTATTAGACAGGAGTTAAAATAATAATAATAATTAAAGACAGAAAATAGTATAACTTTCATAGGTTTTATAAGTTGTACTAAAGAGTTATAAGATTTTGAGGACATGAGTCTATGCTCTCTCACATGTATGTACAACTATATATATATATAGATGAAGATCATTTTTACTCCTAAACTTTATTTTGAAAATCAAACTCCCCCTTAATTTTGAGAAAATAATTATTCTCCCCATTTTCCTAATTGACTTTTTAAAATATTTATTCTACCTTTACGTTATCAACCTTTATTTTTTTAGTACTCTTTTTAAAATCATAATACTTTTATATTTTAATCTATATAACAAATTTTCTATAAAAAATATGAATTTCGTCCAAAAAAAAAGAGAGAAAATATTGATTGAATATATAATATAATGTCGTTCTATAATAAAACAAATGAACAAAATTTAAAAAATAAAGTTATTAGTTTCAACAGAATCTACAATATGATGCAAGTAACAAAAAATAATTAATAAAAATAAAAATAAATTTCATAACATTTTTTTAAAAAGATTATCTATATATTGTAAATAGATTTTAAATTATAATTTGGAAAATATTTCATTAATGACAATGAAAATTCATTTATCTACATAGATAATAGAGAATAAGAGGTACGCATAATCACATAAATTTGTCCTTTTTACTTGGCTTCAGCTATCATCTACGCCCTTCAAATTTAGGCGTATACAAGTAGACACTTAAAATTATATATAAAGTTGAACAAGTAAACACGCACGTTCTACATGACAATTAACATGAGATACACTCCATCTAATTTTATGCCAAAATTAAATATGCACGCACATAATACATTATACAATCATACATACGTACTTAATATAAGTATTATCAAACTAACAACATAAAGAAATAACATTAGATTTTACAACAAACTTATAAAAGAATTATTCTACTTATAAAGTTAATGTACTTAATAAAACTCTATAATACAAAGATTTAAAAATGACAAGGGTAGAATAGACTTTGCATAAGATAAAGGGGAGAGAATAATTGTTGGGCAAATTACAGAAATCACATACTTTTAAGGCAAAATTACAATCTATCCCTTAAAAGTTTATAATTACAGAAATCCCTCAAACGGATACAATAATATAAGCGTTGATACATTAATCTGATGCGCGAGATACACTAATCTGATGCGCGAAAATTAGGGATTTTGGAAATTTGTAAAACTTATAGGGGATAATGGTAATAAGTAAACTAAAAGGTGGGATTTCTGTAA
>NW_006239089.1:198957-236407 GCF_000226075.1 Solanum tuberosum | reverse complement strand
TTTATACATGATACACTATCTGATGCGCGAGATACACTAATCTGATGCGCGAAAATTAGGGATTTTGGAAATTTGTAAAACTTATAGGGGATAATGGTAATAAGTAAACTAAAAGGTAAGATTTCTTTAATTTTTCCATAATTGTTTCTCAAAATTGAGTGGGGAGTTTGATTTCTAAACCAAAGTTCAGAGGTATAAATAATTTTCACCTCTATATATATATATATATAATTCACACAGATTTTTTAGCAAATGAAGATCATAGACGTAGAGAAACTTTCTTTGTCTGAAATGATATATTTTTTCCCCTATTTTTTAAAATGAGAGTTTCTTCTCCTGGCAGATTTAAGTCCGTGCTTACGAAAGATTTTGAAAATTTTACTTAATTTCTAAAACATAATAAAAGAAAAAGAAAAAAAATGTTATACAAAATATCTTCTTAATGCAGATCTTTGTGGCCAGCAGAAAAATCATCTTTAATAGTAAATTAAACAAGTAAAGTTAACTAGTGTCATAAAATAAATACATCCTAGCTAATTAAGTTATGTATGTGTGAGTGTGTACGCACACACGTTTGATCTATAAGTGGATCATTAATTTATACCGTACTTGTATATTTTACCTCTGTGCGTGTTGTTTTTTAATTAGTAATATTAAATTTTAAAATTATATTTTCAACTTTCGAATTAAATTTACTACTATGTTATATACCAAGTTGGAAATGTAAATATTATCTGATAAAGGTTCTTAAATTGTTATTGCTATACTATAAAAGTTTATAGCTAATTTAATCAATTTATGTCAAGTTGAAACATAACGTAGAACATATAAGTGCTTCACTAGACGACAATGTTAGTTAATTATAAATAATTTTGACGATTCTGAACCTAAAAGCAAACAAGACAAGAAAAAAGTAGACTAAACCAAAAAGTATAGTAGAAAAAAATTATTCAACAAATACCAGAATTCTTGGACAAAGTGCCATGAACATGTTCGACTCTTTAGAAGTGTATATTGTACGTATTAATACTATATAAGTGTTGAAAGAGTTAAATTAAATACAAATCAGGCAAATAAGTGGCGAGTCAAGAAAAAGTATATAATAACGACATAGCAATGTAATTTTATAAGTGCGATCTAAGGTAGAGAAGTCAAAGGAAAAGTGTGTTTGTATAATGAGTATTTCAATTTGTCCTATTTAGTTTCCTTTTCAAGAAGTTGCTGTCTAAAATACTCAAATATTCAAACCAGCAAGGTCCCTAGTGAATAGATGTACTTACGTGCTGAAAAGTCTTTAAATTAGAGATTACTTGCTAGATAGCTACTTACCTATAATTTCTATAACACGTAGCTTTCAGAACGAATAACTCTATGAAATAAGGTCGATACTTTCACATATCATAGGTAAGGTCTATCCTCCTTAGTCATTTTCTCATCACCTTGCACCAAAAAATCTAAGGTTTGTTAGCCTCTTTTTACATTTCAGTTTACTAATGTGAACATACAAAAAACTTGAAGAAGGATTATGGCTATGGCATCGACGGAGAGAGTGATTCTTGGTTCAATTGCTTTTGCAATTTTTTGGATATTGGCAGTTTTTCCTGCTGTCCCATTTATGCCTATTGGAAGGACTGCAGGATCATTACTTGGTGCTAATCTAATCGTAATATTTCGAGTATTGACACCAGATGAAGCATATGCTGCTATTGATCTTCCAATTTTAGGACTTCTCTTTGGAACAATGGTTGTGAGTATTTATTTAGAAAGAGCAGATATGTTTAAGTACTTAGGAAAATTATTGGCTTGGAAAAGCAGGGGAGCTAAGGATTTACTCTGTAGAATCTGTTTGGTTTCTGCAATTTCAAGTGCTTTTTTCACAAATGATACTAGTTGTGTTGTGTTAACTGAATTTGTGCTGAAAATTGCTAGGCAACAAAATCTCCCACCTCATCCGTTCCTTTTAGCTCTCGCGTCTAGTGCAAATATTGGATCTTCAGCAACTCCTATTGGGAATCCTCAGAACTTAGTTATAGCAATATTGAGCAAGATCACGTTCGGGAGGTTTTTATTTGGTATATTTCCTGCAATGTTTGTTGGAGTTATTGTTAATGCTGTATTGTTGCTTTGCATGTATTGGAATGTGTTGTCTGTTCAGAAGGATGTCGAAAATGCTGAAGTTGAATTAGTTTTGGATGAAGAGGTAGTCTCTCATCGTTTTGCACCAGCAACGATGTCACATGTTGTTAATTCGTTACATTCTCAAGATCAGTTTAGTGGAAATGAAATCATGAAGGATCCGAACGGGGTGATTGATTCTTCTAGGAATTTTAATGCCTCAAGAGAAGCAGCAAATGATCATGGATCACTACAAATGAGGGACAAGAATGTGTCTTTGAAGACTGTCGATGAATGTGAAGATCAAAACTTCACATCTTGTGAGGAAAAGTAGAAGTTTTCCGAAAAATGGAGAAGATTGTTATGGAAAATATGTGTTTATCTTGTTACAATTGGGATGTTAATATCTTTATTGATGGGTTTGAATATGTCATGGACTGCTATCACAGCAGCACTTGCTCTTGTGGTTCTTGATTTCAAAGATGCTAGAGAATGCTTAGAAAAGGTACTTTAGCCTTGTGTTTACATTTCTTCATCTTGTCATGTCAAGTTCAACACAATTTTCACCTATTTATATAGTGTTTTTCTACGAAGTGACTATGTGAAAAGAATTTTTACACTATCAGGTCATCCAGCTACGTTATATTAGTTTAGTGAGAAAAAAGTTTAATTTGTTCATTGTGGTGTCTCAACTTGACAGGTATCGTATTCGCTGTTGATATTCTTCTGTGGTATGTTTATCACAGTAGATGGATTTAACAGAACAGGAATTCCAAGTGCTTTCTGGGATTTTATGGAACCATATGCCAAGATAGATCATGCTGGTGGTGTAGCAGTTCTTGCTGTTGTCATACTTGTCCTCTCAAATTTGGCTTCTAATGTGCCTACTGGTTTGTCACTCTCAACTAATACTTCCTACTCTCTCCGTTTTGATTTATTTGTCTGGTTTTGACTTGACACAAAGTTTAAGAAAGTAAAGAAAGACTTTTGAATCTTATGATCTTAAACTAAGCATACATAAAATGTATAAGAGTTTATTTGATTTAACTAATACAAATTTGTTAATTTGATGATAGTTCTATTGCTGGGAGTTCGGGTAGGTGCATCAGCTGCTGCTATATCTGCAGCAAGTGAGAAGAAAGCATGGCTCATCTTAGCCTGGGTTAGTACTGTGGCTGGCAACCTTTCACTATTAGGGTCAGCAGCAAACTTGATAGTATGTGAACAAGCTCGTCGCGCTCAACCTTCGGGGTACAATCTCTCATTCTGGACTCATCTCAAATTTGGAGTTCCCTCTACTATAATTGTTATAGCTATTGGTTTGACACTCATAGGAGATTGAAATTAAGTTTGTATTAATAGCTTCACAATGATTGTCGATAGGAGTTAGTTTACCTTGTGTATTCTGTTCTCCCAACAACATGTTGTAAACAAGTGCAGCTAGAACTCAATAACTTGGTATAATTTCCATTATAATTGTGACACTGTAACTTAAGATAAGAAGTCTTACCTGGCAAAACACAGAAGAGATGTTGGGTATATAATTAAGCAGGTCTTACTAACTAGTAACGTGTTTTAAAGTCATGCAGGACTAGGCCCAAATCAAACTTTATCACTAGCGGGTTGGGACGTTACAAAAGGTATCAAAGTCTTATCGGCACTTGGTATAATTTTCATTATAACTGTGACACCCTTTCTTAGTTCTTAAGATAAGAAAGGGGAAAATAAGCCAATACCCCATAAAAGCAAAATAATTACAAACATATAACCCTTTACATTCATACCCCACTAAATAATTACACTATATACTTCCTTACTAATTTCGCTTAACTGATACTAAATCAGTATCACATACTGTATTGGTATCATTAAGGGTGAAAAATTTCGCTTAACTGATACTAAATCAGTATCATATATTGTATTGGTATCATTAAGGTTGATAATTTCGCTGAATTGATACTAAATCAGTATATATATACTGTATTGGTATCATTAAGGTTTCTTGTTAAGAAAGTACTTATTAGTCAATGATACTATAAGAGTATATATATACTAATATAGTGTCATTGACTAATGAGTAATTTTTGAACAAGAAACCTTAGTGATACCATAATATATATACTCTTATAGTATCATTGACTAATGAGTAATTTCTGAACAAAAACCTTAATGATACCACAACAATATACATATATACTCTTATAGTATCATTGACTAATAATTAATTTCTGAACAAGAAACCTTAATGATATCAATACAGTATATATATACTGATTTAGTATCAGTTAAGCGAAATTATCAACCTTAATGATACCAATACAGTATATGATATCAGTTAAGCGAAAATTATCACCCTTGATAAAAAAAGGTATGAACTGTAATTATTTATGAGAGAATGAGTATTTCAGGAATTACTTTTGGATTTGAGTATGAACTTGTAATTGTTTTGAATTTTATGGCCCATTTATGTAATTTTCCCTAAGAAATTCCACATCAGAAAAACATACGCGTTCTAAAGTCGTGCGGGCTTAGGCCTAGAGCGGACAATATCGTTAACAGGCCGGGCCTTTACAAAAAAAATTGTTTAATGGTAGTATTTTACTAGGATGGAACTCTATACATTTTTTGTTCTCCACGAGAAAATATTCCAACAAAAAGTTTGGCAGCTACGATGATTATATACCAAAATTTTGAGATAAACGAAATACGTCAGCACGTCGGGGGCGGGTCTCGAGATCAGGGTCGGTATCGAAGTCATGTTTCGAGGTCAGGTCAGGATTGGGTCTAGGAGTCTAGTCTCGGGGTTGGGTATTAGGGTTAGGTCGAGTCACGAGGTCAGTGATCAGGTTTGGTTCTTAGGGTCGAGGTCAAGGTCAGATCTCAATGTATGAGTCTAGGTCAAGTTCAATCTGGAGGTTTGGGGTTAGGAACTCAGGGTTGGGTCTCAAGGTCAAGTTAAAAGTCTCCAAATCTCAAGGTTGGATCTCAGGGTTGGAGTCGGGTCCTGGGTTTGAGTTAGATGGTTGGGGTAGGTTCTGGATCTCGATCTTGGGTTAGCATTGGGGATGATTCTTAGGTCGGGGACGTGTTCCAGGTTGAATCATGGGTCAGGATTTGCAAGGTTGAGGGTCGGGTTCTTCATTGTTTTGGGTGTAAATTTCATATATGACATATATTATAGTAATATTTTCAAGCTATAGCAGTAGATTTAGACTTTCAAGTTATAACACTAAAAATTTCAGGTTCTAACAAATTATTTTTTAAAAAAAACTGTTTTTAATAATTAAAAAATGTTTAAAAAAAAAAATAAAGATATAAAAAAAACATTTTTAATGGAAACATGTAAAAAACTGAAATTGTGGTGTTAATTTAATTTGAATTTATTGTAGATAATAAATAATTAGCACGAAATAAGGGATTTAAACTAACTAAGATTATTTAGTATCCTTAATTCACTCAAATCAATTAAAATCAAATATAAAAATCAGATATTTTTTTCAACGATTCTCTCTCTTCAATTTTCTGCAAAAAAAAATCCCACATTCGAGTAATTGATAGTTTTTTTTATCTTTGAAAATTCTTGATTTTGTTTTGATGGACAACTACGTATCAATTTTAATCAAACATGGTGGAAGATGGGATCCTTCGGGTACGTTTATATTATTGTTTAGCGTTTGTTTTTGAATAATAGTGAAATGAAATAAAAAAGATCAAATTGTCGAGTAATTGAAGGTGGAATCATTTTTTGTTACATGTTGCTATCATTTTTTGTTAACTGTTGTGAAATGTATAATATATAGTGTATTTTTTGTTTATTTGTTTATTTTGTATACTGTTGTTGTTTTATGAAATTATAAATTTAATGTAGATTTTTGAATGAATTTGATAGAATAAATTAAATGAAATTTGTATAAAAGTGTGTTAATTATTCTGTAAAAAAAGTTAATTATAATGTTGACAAATTTCATGAAAAGTGATTTAAGTCGATAATGAATTTGATAGAATAAGTCGAATGAATTCTGTATGAAAGTGTGTTAAGAAATATGTAAAAACGTTTTTTTTTGGAATTTTAACGAAGTGTATGACAAGTGTTTTAAGTTGGTATTAAATGTGAAATTGTTGAGTTTAAATTTTGTTATTTCTGTATAAAGTTGGGTGACAGTAATTAATTATTGGGTACGAGAAATGTATATAGTTTGAATGAATGATGAATTTTGTATGAAATGTGTATTAAATGAGTATGAAAATTGTTTGTAATGTACTGTTTGGATTATATCTAAGTATGAAAATTGTTTGTAATGTACTGTCTGGATTATATCTGTATAAAAAAATAAAGACGAGTGTGTTGTTATTATAATGATTTTAAAGGATGAAATTTGTAGTGTCTTTGGAATGAAAAGTTAATATTATTTAACATATTTCTAATTGCTTTAAGTCATCGAAGAAAATAATCTCATTCGATGTCTTCCAATTGAGAATACGCGGTGTGACCATTGCAACACGGATAGCAATTTTGTTGTCAAACGGATGACAACACTCATAAAACCATATCTGCAACGCTAGGTGGAATTGGCTAAATTTGAATGATGTAGGATTCCTTTTCAACCTATGGCTGCAAGCTTTGAGTGTCAATCTAAAACATTCATTACCCCATGGGTAGCTCATATATTGACCGGACTCAACCAAATCAAAATAGAATTTGGGAATTGAAGTTTTTGAGACCTCAGAAGCAGTCAAAAATGTACTAATAAAGTACAAAACACCGATCTTAATGCGGTCTTCATCCTCAAAAGAGTTTCGCTCTTTAAACTTATTCAAGAAAAGTAATTTGGGGACTTTGGTCATTGCACCAAAATATTTTGTGATAAGTCTATTTGGAATAGACGAATCTGACACAAATTCTGAAAGTAGTCCACATCTAAGACCGGTAACTGCTGCGAATTCCTTTAATCCAAATCGTAGTTCTGTTTGTTTATTTTAACAATAAACGCTTCAAGAAGAAATAAATGTCGCAATAATTGACATTGAATCTTTAAGTTGCTTATCTCGTAGAATACACCCAATGGTGTTTGTTCCAAGAATTTTTGGAACCTGTCTTGGCCGAAGAAAGTAACAAGATCACTGAACACATTCATGTTTGTACATGAAGACCAATGTGTGTGTACCTTCCTTTCCTATAAAATAACATTGTTTATACAAAACTAAAACAAACTTTACACAAATCTTATTCAAGTTTCATTTCAACACTATATAGCGATTATACAACACATGATTCATTTAAAAGTTTCATATAAACATTCATAATTCATCTAATCAAATAATTCATACCACTATATATATATATATACCACAATTCATACAAATCTATCAATAAAAACATCGAAGTCAATGGTCATAAGATTATTAATCAGAATTCATACAGGTTTCATCCAAATTCACATAACAAGTGTTGAAACAGAATTCATACAATTTGTATACACCTATTATATCACAATTCACACAAATCAAACAATCAACCTTATTTAATAACAGTCATACATATATTAATCATAATTCATACATGTTTCATTCCAAGAAGTGTGTTTATACTAAAAAAAACAACAACCATAATGTGATTCTTTTAGCAAAAATCACTAGTTTTAATCAGAATTCATACGGTTTTTATCTAAATTCACACAAAAAATGTTAAAACGAAATTCATACCATTTGTATACACCTATTATATCACAATTCACACAAATCAAATAATCAACCTTATTTAATCACATTCGTACATATATTAATCATAATTCATACAGATTTCATCCAAATTCACACAAAAAGTGTTAAAACAAAATTTATACCATTGGTATACACCTATTATATCACAATTCGCACAAATCAAACAATCAACCTTATTTAATCACATTCATACATATATTAATCATAATTCATGCATGTTTCATTTCAAGAAGTGTGTTTATACTAAAAAAACAACCATAATGTGAATTTTTTTTAGCAAAAAATCACTAGTTTTATATTTCATACCATTTTCATACAAATTTAATACTTTATATCATAAACATAATTCATACCATTATCACTATTATATCACATTAACATATATCAATCAATCATTAAAGTCAAAGGACATATACATATAAATCATATTTCATACACGTTTCATATAACAAATGTTTTCAAGAGACATATAGTCAAAATCAGTAGTTTGAATAATGTGCTTACCCTAACAATTTTTTTGGCTTTTTTTTATGTTCTTCTTGCTAATGGCTTTGAAGATTCACCAACTTCTACATTGATTGATTTTTTTTCTTTTTTTTTTCTTTTTTGATTCACTAATAAAATTCGAATCAGAATCGGAAGGGGTTTCACTAATTTTCCCCTTCCTCTTGTTCCCCTTTTGATTTACCGGACTCTTCCTTTTCTTTGATTCTTTTTTTTTTTCTCTTTTTTGTCTGAACCATCCCTATCCGGATTTTCAACAATTATTGGCGGTGGTGTTTGAGTTAAAATGTTGAAAGATGGGGCATGAACTTCATCTGTAGAAGTTCCTTCGACTAATCTTGGGCTCTTTCGAGGAGTTACAACTATGATTTTGTTGGAAACCGAATTGAAAGGAGGCATTTTCATAGTTGGTTGGTGAGAACGATTTGAGAGAGATGGAATTGAGAAACAATGGTGATAGTGGGATTGTAGGTGGTGGCGTGTGTGAGTGAATAATCGTGGGTTAGGGAGGTAGGATTGACGAATATTGGAGGGGTTGGGAATGGCGTCTGAAATCAAGGAAACGTGTAGAAGTAAATCCCTATAATTGGGTAACGGATAATTTCAGTTTTTAAAAAAGGAAGTGAAATCAACTTAAATACTTATTATTAATTAATAATAAAAAACTATAAATAGATTAATAATTCATTAAATAAATATAATTTGATTTTAAAATTAAATTAAATTCAATTGATATGTTATAGCCCGTAAATAATCTGTTATAAGCAAGAATATTTTTAAAGTATATTTAAAACTCGTAAAATTGACTCTTAAATGTGTATATGAAGTGATTATTCCTTGTTTTGGCACATGGGTCCAAATTTGGAGTCATAGTATTTGCCTACATTATACCTCAATATCCTTGGGATAAGAATCGAACACAAAAAAAAAAACACTTATCTTCAGAAAAGTTATATATTCTCATGAGTAATGGAATTTGATCATTGTTTTACAGAATTTGTTAAGTGATAGGTGAAAGTAGTTTTCAATACTAAAGTTTTCTATTTTAGGAATAAGTTTCACGTTGCATTTATAAGAAGTATACTTCCACATAAACAACACTTGCTTTTGTTCCAATAATTCCTTTTTAACCAAAAAAGAGGATCAGGGGAGATGTACCCAAATTAATAGCTAAAAATGAATACTTGGCCAAGTGGTGTATGTGTTGTATGTGCATGCTGGCCTACTAGGAAATTATACAAAAAGATTAAAAGGTCAATTTATATTTTGAGTTTGGGTTATGTTAATGGTGTAAAAGAAGATTTACACATATGACTTAGAGGGTGTTTAGATTGGCTTAAAAGTTGGTCAAACCTACTTTTAAAGTTAGTGTTTGACTTCTGAAAGTGTTAGACAAATATAAAAATAACTTAACATAAGTCAAAAATGAATTAAAATAAGTTAGAAAGTGTTTGAGAAGGTTAAAAATAACTTAAAATAAGTTTAAAATAAAAAATACCCCTCCCCCTACTTTTTATTTTTTGACTTAAAAGTCATTTAAGTTTAACATTTTCTTTTTGACTTAAAAGCTACTTTTTTTTAAGTCAATTCAAATGAGCTCTTAAACTTTTTATGAGAATTCATAAAGCTTAAAATCTTGATTAGTCTATGATTGGGATACGTGGAGGAAGTATCTGAAAATAATACTTCCTCTATTTCAATTTGTTTGACTTATTTATTTTTAAAAAAATTTGTTTAAATTGACTTATTTTAAGTATTTTTTAAGGTCATAATAGTTTTTAATCACTTTTTAAGTGTTTGGATAAATTATAAGTATTTTTAGGACAAAATAATTTTTAATCACTTTTTGAGTGTTTGGATAAATTTAAAAAGTGTTTATAAGGACTTGATTTTTAAGCTAAAAAGATTTTAAAAAAAAGTCAATCTATTAAAAAAGGGTGAATTATCATTTACACCCTCAACTTTACTTTAAAAATCGAACCCCCCTCAACTTTGAGAAATAGTCGTTCTCCCCCTTTTTCTTAATTGACCTTTTTTAATGTATAATCTACCCCTTACATTATCAATTTTTATATTTTCCCCCTTTCCGTATACTATTTTTAAATCATAAATATTTTTGTTTTTTAATCTATATAACAAATTTCATATAAACATATTAACTTCATCCGAAATTGAAAGAAAAGTGAAATATATTGATTGAATACCTAAGCTAATGTTCTATAATGGAACAAATGAACAAACTTAAAAATAAAATAAAAAATTAACGGAATCTTAATATGATAAAAATAAGATATAGTTCATGATAATTTCTTTAAAACATTATCTATAATAAGATTTTAAATTATAATTTAGTAAATATTTCATTAATGACAATCAAAATTTGTTTATCTATATAGATAATAGAGAATAAGATAGGCATAATACATAAACGTGTCTTTTAAACTTGATTTTAGCTGACATATGGACCCTCAAACATTGGATATGCACAAGTACACAATTAAACTTGTATAAAATTGAACAAGCACATATCTATCTGAGAAATTTTCAAAACAACAATATTTTAGCTTCTTATAGGACTCCTTAGACATATTTTCAATATTTATTTAAAATGTCAATATTTTAGTTTGTTAAGGGCTGAGTTATGTATTTTTTTAAATTTGTTTAATGGAAAAGAATACAAATACTTAACAACATAATGGAGAAAATCATGGGACAAAATATTTTTAAAAAGGTAAAAATCTTTCAAATTTTTCATCAGTTACGTATTCAAAGGAGAAATACAAAAGTGGGCCTCTATCCATTGTTCTTTGAAGAGTCTTTCTCCATTATTCTTAAAAATTTCAAAAACAAGTTTCGAATCAGTAGACTCTTTTCCGAATTCAATCTCGATTGTTTTGGATAGCAAAGTCAATTACACGAATTTCTTTAAAGTTTGATATTGTCAGTGAAAACTCAAAAAAACGATCAAGTATTTTTTTTAATTGTCGATTATTTAATTTGTTTATAGGTGATATTCTTAAATCTCGACTCAAAAATTGGGTAGATTTTTATTTTTTATTTTTGTGATGAATGCAGTGGAATGTTTGTATGTATTGAGATTTTAACCTTTTTACGAAATATTGTAGCAATTCTAGGATTTATAATGAATGAAAGTGCGTGTTTTTTTTGTTTTTGTAGCTGGTGTTTTTGAATATGTATGTGTTAGAATAATTTATTGTTGATTTGTATTGAATACTGAATACAATTGAGTAAGGATACACTTTGGATTTTTATAGCTGGTGTTTTTGAATACAACAAATATATTGTAGCCAAATATAATTAAGTAATGAGTAACTAATTTTGGATACAATCGACGAAATTTATTTGTTATAATAATTTATTGCTGATTTGTAGTGAGTAATGGATACAATTGAGTACTGGATAGAATTTTATGTTTTAACTAAGGAGGAAAAATACACAATTTTCTAATAGTGCATTCTGGAAAAAAAAAATCTAATACAATTGCGTCTGATATATAAATATGAATTTGTATTTATTAATGTAGTTATGGGAAGCATTAATTTTCTAATCATGCAAAATATGAAATTATTAAATATGAATGTATAAAAAATCACACAATGTATGATGTATGAATGCTAATGTAGATTACTACAATCTATTAAAATCTCAAATATAAAAAAAAATCACAAAAATATCAGCTAATAGTGTTTAAAAGAAGAAATCTCACGAAATATTTGGTGAATATGAAAACAAACTCACATCAAAATCGAAAAAAGACGAAAAATCCAAAATACCTAAATCCGCAATACAAAATACTTGGTGAATATGAAAACAAAATCACAAGAAATCTCACAAAATATTTGGTGACTTCGAATTTACCTTTATAAATCATAATCTTTTGAATTAATTGAGAAATTTCTTGAATTAATTGTGGAAAATGGAAGAGTTAATTTTCTTGAACAAGGAATAAGTCAAAAGTGGTGAAAACAGGAAGAGAGAAAGTAGTGACTTGGGTAAACTTGGGGTAAAACCAAGAAAGATGGTAAGTGGGTAGTGGGTGACTTTTTTTTTCTTTTTTACCTGATATGATGTAGAAATTGGTCCAATGTCCCCTGTGAGCCTCATTTGAGAAATAAAAGAATTTTTTTTAATTATATTAGGATACAATTTATTTCCTAAAATATTGACATTTTGACATTTTTAATAATAATTTTAAAATGTAGATGCTTTTAATAATTATGTTAGAGATTGTGACTAGTTTGCTAATTTTTCCTATCTTGAATATGCATGCACATAATACGTATACATACATGACACATGATACATACAATATGTGATACTTAATGCATGTAATATCAAAGTAACAATCATTAAAAAAAATAGGCTTTGCAACAAACTTATAAAAGGATTATTCTATTTAAAATGTTTATGAACGAAAATTAAAATCTATAAATACATAGGTTAAAAAAGAAAATATCATATATAATATAAAAACATGTTACATGGATGGGGGATTAAAAATGACAAGGGTAAAATAAATTTTGCCTAGAATAAAGAGGGAAAATGACTATTTTTCATAGTTGAGGGGAGATTTTAATTTTTAAACCAAATTTAAAGGTGTAAATGATTTCGTTCATTTGAAAAATGAATGATACTTTCCCTTTGTATCTATTCTTTAAATTTTTAACTTTATACATGACATATTTAAGACCAAAATATTAACATGTATTTTGATACATTTGGCATATCTTTAATATTATATCACAAATTAAAAAATAATCTTAAACACCGTATCAAATTAAAATAGACCAAACAAATTGAAACAAAAGAACTAATATTTTTATTTTCCATTTTTTTGTAATTAAGTAGGTAGTGATATATAATTCCACATGCACCGCTCTTAACTTGGCATACGCATCACTCTATTGGTCTTCCTGTCATAAATTGTTATGATCCAATCTATCGGACCATGCAGACACAGAGGCGTATTCAAGGGGTCACCGGGTTCACGTGAATCCATGCTCTTTTCCCGAAATCATGTATAGTAGTGTTATATTTTTAAAAATTATTGAAATATAAATGTGTGAACCCACACTTAGAGTATCATATAATGTGATGATAATTGGGTGCTCCTCTCTGCGTGAGGTTAGAAATTTGAATTTTATATTTACCTTGTTTTATTTTTCTTTCTAAAATTAGATAGCACCTCTCTAAGTGGTTATTGGTAGCACTTTTGACATTTTAATTAATTCATATATATAGATATATATATATGAATTAATTTTGGACCTATAATATTAAAATTTTTAACGTTTTTTAGTATACAAACTTAAATTTTGAACCGACCAAATTTATATCTTAGATCAACATTTTTGTAATAGTGCACCCATCATCTCGAAATTCTGGATACACCTATGCAAACACTTACTCTAACACCTGGATAGGAGAACACTTACTACCCAATTTGAATTAAAACATGCGTAAAAATAAATGAATCATGAGCTAACATCTTAAATGGTTATGAAATCACTATAAATTGATTTAAACCTCCAAAGTTATTTTACAAGGAAACATACTAGAACTCCTAAGGAACTAGTCTAAATAGGTACAAGAGCTTCTAGGAGTACAGTTTAAAAAGAAATAAGGCATAACTCTCATTATAAGGAAAAAGGAATAGAAGGTGGCAAAGATCATCATCGTCTTCACCTATGAAACATCAGTGAATTCCTACAACCAGAGTATACAACATAATATAAAATAGACATTTAGAAAGGAACATGCAACATGAAAGTTGCATCACCCCAAGTGTCTATCCACATGCTCTCACCATCCCAGTCTTAAAGTTACATACCCATAAACCAATACACTTTGAACTCAAGCCTCCTATCTCATTCCGCTGCCAAATATAATATTTATATATTCAACCCTCTTGCCACTCTAAGGCTTCCCAACCCTACATTTTATGTCCTCTTAAGGCTTCTCAAACCTACTTGTTATTTCATTTTGAGGCTTTCCAAGCCTACATGCTATGTCATTCTAAGCCTTCTCAAACCTATTTGTATGTCACCACAATGACAAATCATAGTTAAATTCTTGCACCACATTAATATTCACGAAAATAAGGTCACCACTAGCCCTATCAACCAACCTGTTATTCTCTCTCAATCTCTCATGCCAACTTCCTGGCCCTTTTAGAACAGTACATGAAACTGACATCTTAAACCAACTCATCCATACCAAATTAAATCAACACCACTTATAACACCAAAATCATCATAATAAATAAAAACACATTCTAGACAACTAAAGAATTGAACCTCAATAAAATTAACCTAATAGTAAAAATAATTTAGACAACTAAAGAAGTAAAAACAATTATGCAGAAATAAACCCCTAAGAACTAAGTTGTTAAATAAATAAATAACATACAATTATAATCACATGTAGTCATCATCTTGTGTGCACAATAATCAAGAACATCATTAGCATAACATGTCATATCTGATTCATCACATCTTTCAAGTAACTCGGACCACTCAAGGATCCAGCATGCAACAATCACATTTTGAAGAAGTAAAAACGGTTCACACATGGAATCATAAACAGATACTTGGTCTTCTCATGGAACCCAAAGTCAAACTGTTAGTGTACCAGTGTGGTACTTGACCCAATCATATATGGATATCTCCATACCAGGTAAGGTACTCGAGTAAACCATTAGTATATACTAGGTGTGGTATTTGAACCAACTGTAAGGATATTTTGTACCAGGCGTGGTATCTAAGTCATTCGTAATTAGTGTACATACGTGGTACTCACGCCAATCATATATAGATATGTATGTACCAAGTGTGGTACCTAAGCCAACCATTAATATATATCAGGCGTGGTATTCGAGCTAATCATGAGGATATTTTGTACCAAGTGTGGTACGCGAACCAACTATCAAACACCATGCACAATCACAAACAAAATAAACAATAGCACCTGAAAACCACATGTCACATAATCGATTTCATTATATGAAATTGTCAACATGTTGTCATTACATATGCTCTCATATGGTATCCCTATTATACATTCACAAATCATACAACATGCGGTAAACATTCATACATATATATAATGAATAACACAATCATACCAATATATCAATGACCCAATACTGAACCCCACTATGAGTATATATGATTTTTCATTGATTACTACGAATTCTAGATATGATTATAACCCAACAATTATATAACACTTACCTTACAATTACCACCAAATCACTCCAATAGGAAAACTCAATGTTAATCATCAAGAACTAGAGAACCGCCCCCCAGCCATTATTTTTTGTATAACTTACATAAATCCCATAGTGTAAAACTTAAATTACATTCTATCCCTATTCTTTTCTATGTCACAAAAATCCCTTAAAAATTGTAGGATCTGGATACATTATATTCAGCCAGATACATAACGTCTGATACATAAAACAACTTGATTATTGCGCTTAAAAAGGAGTCTAAACGAAAATTTGATTAGCAGTCCCACAAATCACGCAAAACAGATCCCACGAATCATGCAAAACAGATTGATATCAATCTATTCCAATCAGTAACAGATTCAGAGAATTCAAAATTCAAAATTCAAATTTTCTTCTCCTTCATCTATCTCAATTCATAACAAACCCAAAATAGACGACCATCGTTGCTAATACATGATGAATATATTGATTTTGTTGAGATATTCAGGAATTTGGGTGAGCTCTGAGTTATGAACGATACAATAGTGATGGAATAGTTATTGGACAAACGATTTCTTTCGCGAATCTCAAATCCGTCATTACAACTGAATTGAATGTCAAATCTTCCATTGATACAACAAACAAGATGACTGGAGAGATGCATTGCTTTGATGCTACATCAGGTGAAATTGTTTGTGTCGAAGTTGGGGAAAACGACACCAAGGTGTTTTTATATCTAAATTGGATAATAGAAAAATAAAAAATCTATTCTCTTCCTTTGATATTATCTTTATCCATAAGTTGCAGATTTATTAATTTAATATAATTAGTAAAAGTTTTATGCGCACGACTTATTTGATATTATCACGGTTGAGCGAGTTGAACTTGTTGTGGCGGCTATTCATCTTTTCTGTAGAGTTTGCCTTGTATTGTCTGAAAAAATGGATTTGCAACAGTGATGATTCAATGCTTCATGTATTGAAGTAAGTATATTGTTTTGTTCTTAAGTTGTGAATTGGCATTTTTTTATTTTTGATACATAAGTCGTGATACATTGTTAGCCTTGAGTAAAAAATATGTAATTGTGGGAGATTTCAACTAGACGAAGTACCTTGTGCGCACACAATTCTTCTTTGATATATGTGAAATTTCAACTAGACGAAATACCTTGTGCCATGATACATTACTGACTACAAAATGGATACAATTCTAGCTTGATACATGTGAATTATTGGATAGAACTTGATACAGTTATAACTAGTGCATACTTAATTTCATGTATCATGCACGTGATTTTCTGGATTTTAAATGTATTAATAATTGAATTACTTTCAATATTTAATGTATCCATTATCCATTTTAATCATTGAATTTTTTTTAAATTCGTATATAGATATATAAGACATGATACATTAATGGTTAGAGTTTGATACAATACTAATTAATTAGACTTGCATGTAATGGATTTGCAGATCTGTGAGTTATTTTGTTGTTTATATAGCGTATCAGATACATGTGAAAATCTTTTTTGATTTTTGAATTTGTAAAAAGATATATATGCAAATGATACATTAATGAAAACAAAAATAATACATTCGTAATTTTATCCATGTGAACTACTGGATACAACTTTATACAGTTAGAGTGAGTATGTTGTGAATTTATATTTTTTAAAATTTACAGTATGTGAATTTCTTTATTTTTTTTAGAATATATTTTTAATGTATGTACTATCAAATTTAGCATGAGTATTTAATTTTTTTTCTCTGTTTTTTTGTAATGATACATGAAAAAATAACTTTTATAATGTATCTATTAAAATTGCAGCTATGTATCAGTGTGTTTATCAGATGATTGTTCGTGGAAATTGAAGGCCTCTGTTAGGAAAAAAAAGTTACAGATAGACATCCCTACTGTTCTGATTACTACAAATTAGATGCATTAGCAAACACATATGAATTTCAATGGTTTCAATGTCGGATAAGGACGATTGATCAGTTTCGAAATTTGCTTTGGAAGAAATTGTCTTACCACCTAGGTACAAAAGGATGTCTGGACAACCAAGGAAACGAAGAGAAAAAATCCACATTAAAAGCTAATCACAAAAATAAATTGTTGTGGATGTTGTGGACAAGAAGGTCACAATCGAAAAACTTGTACTTTCTTTCCAAAAGATGGTTGATAAAATCTTTTTTGGTTAAGTTAAGATTAAAAATCAATTTGATTTTTAGATTTTCCACTGTTATATTGATACACACTACAAATTATAATTAGATTATGAATTTCTGATACAATAAATTGACATGTTAATATTTTCAACCTGGGTGGTACATTTCTGATTGAACATAATACTCATTAAACATGACACAAGATGTTTGTATCAGATACTTATTTAACTGGATATAATGTATCTGATACATATTGCAGAACACAATTTTTTACTGATACACAATTAAACGTGATCCTCAATGAACATAACACACGATTTTTGTATCATATACTTATTAAAACTAAATATAATGTATCTGAAACATGTTAAATAAGATAATTTTTTACTGATACAACATTTACTATGATACTCATTAAACATGCCACAAAATGTTTGTATCATATATGTATTAAAACTAGATATAATGTATCTAAAACATATTGAGGTAAGGATGATCGAGAAATTGTAGGAGCAAATTTTCGATCCCTTTTTTTTGGGGGTCTTAACAACCTCTGCTTTCAAAGATGAAAGGACATTCTTCTTCAACTTTTCAATATTTACCTTCATCATTACTAAAGGATCGTGAAGTTTTTTAGATCAATGTTTAGCCCAACCAATATATTCATAATCAAATAGAAGTTATATGATATATTAATGAGAACATTACATACAAGAGTTCAGATTGAACTTCGTTATATGTTACAATCCAACCACATATTCACTATTATGCTGAAATTAAGGTTTTAATGTATAAACCATTTACAAATTGATTAGTATCCAATAGAATATGAAAACAGTGTAATGTAAAACAATGTATCATTTTTGCTCCGAATAATCCATATACAATAGCACATGCAAATTAATGTATCAAATTGTTTAGATCCAACATAACAAATACCATATAAAACACAAAAATTCAAAAAAGTATGAAAACACATACGTGGGCCAGTGAAGGCCTAGATATTGGAGGTGTTGTTTTCCTTCCTCTTTTTTGAGGTTTTTTTTTTACAACATTTGGTTTTGAGGATAATGATGCTTCCTTGTTCGACTTGGAAATACTTTGATTCTTCTTCATTGCTAGTGGGTCGTGCAAAATCTCGAATCCGTTTTCAGTCCATTTGTCATCGTCAAAATCATATATTCGATTAGTATTAGAAGAAATTGGTTGAGTAACCCCAATACTAAATGAAGCACCCTTGTCCATATATATCAGGAACGGACTTTGAACAAAAACAAGAAGTCGAATAAATTAACATTGGAGAAGACAATCCCTACCCATTCAGATGTTTGAAATTAGTTGACTGGAAAGAGAATCGTTTTGAAATCAATTTGATAACTGCTAACAATTTGGAGAGAATTTAGGGAGAAAAAAAAGGAGTTGAAAAGGAAGTGGGTTTCACTTATGTATCCGAAAGTTTTAAGAATTTGGATAAAAAAGGAGATTTTTGAAATATTTAAAAAAGGTAGGGAAAAATGAAGAATAGGGAAACTTAAGTTGTGTATAGAAGTAATTTATCCTTATTTTTTTCCCTCCTTAACAACAATAAACAACAACCTTTAATCATCTAGACTTTGTTTCTCAAAACCTAGGCATAAAATCTCTGGTCAATCAACAAAAAATCATGCAATGAGAAATACGTCTAAACTACTCAGTTAAGAAAACTAGTCTACCTAGGCTCGCAAAATTTGATTTTTTTGGTGAAATTTTAGCTTGTTCTTGATCTAAAATAATAATATAATATAAAATCAATCATAAATGACCTAATTATTTTCAGATCATATCAAAATCTCAAACTCTAGGCCAACCATATAAATTTTCCATCCACACCAGGGTTTTTCCACCCTTAATTCACTTAAAACTACCAATTTCATGGTTACATTAGAGAATTACAATGAATAAATTGAGAAGAAATATTTCTCAGGGTCTTACACCCTAAAATTCTCATAAATTCAGATGTTACCCACCTTAGAATGAATTCAAATCATCTCTACGGACCACAATTATATTTACTAAGGACTAAGGAATCAAACAAATGTTAGATTGATGAAAGAACTTATCTTAAAGGTGGAAATCAATGAAAAATCGAAGAAATTGCCCCTATTTTGCCCTAGCCTGGTCTTGAACAAGTTTTGGGAGAAAATAACGTTTTAGGTCTAAAAATTGCATTTAAATGCATGTAACCCGTTGTAGCAGCTCCGCTATAGCGACCTGATATGGACAATCTCTAGTAAAACGGTTATAACTTTTTATTTCGAACTCCAAATGAAGTTAACTTGGTGGCGTTGGAAAGGAGATTCATTGAACTTTAATTTGATAGGTCACGAGACACCTAACTCATTATAAGATGAAAGATATGATCGTTTGAAGTTGATCTTAGTTTAAACATACGCCCGACACTAAATCGGTAGAGCACTTTCAACTTAACTTTGTGATAGAGAAATGTCACGACCCAATCCACCGGGCCATGCGGGCATCTACTCTAACACCTAAGTAAGAGAACCCGCATATCCCAATAGTTAAAATCATGTGGAAAATTAATAAAACAGGAGAATAAATAAGTTTCATATAATATTTTATAAACACAAGAGTTTAAAACGACTCAAAGTTAAGACTTTTAAAGTAATTAACACCCCAGAGATCTAGTCTAAACAGGTACAAGAGCTTTTAAGATTACAAGATACGAATGCGATAACAAAGACACAACTCCCACTATGCAGAAGGAAAAATAGAAGTTGTTGAAGATTTTCTTCGTCTTCACCTAATCAAACATCACCAACCCTACATACAGACTATGCCAAAAAGGCATAGCAAGAGTAGTATCAGTACAACCACATGTACTGGTAGACATCATCGGTCAACCTGAATACCCACCATATAATATAAGAAATCAACTGGCGAAACATGCAATAAGACCAATCGCTCCTCCACATTTATATTTTGCCTACCGGTACCATTCCTGATATTAACAGCATGCTAGTTCACTTACCTCTAACCCCTTACTTACTTCGTTCGTGATTGCACCTAATCAATTAATCCCTTAAGGACGTTCCAGATATATCACTACCAACCCGATCAACCACTCACAATACACCCTTACGCTCTTCTCATCTCTACTCAACTTAGGACCCCATTACACCTATCGAGGTGTACTATCTGTTTATGTTACCATTCCCCAACAATAATACTCATGACCTCATTCTAAATACAAGGATTGCACCGGGACCCTTAGTTCCTCTTTTACCATACTACAACCCGAATTGAGACTCTACCATTCACAATTCATTACACCACCACATATCTCAAATAACTTACAACATCACAAATCCCACATAAAAGAACATAAAGTACAAACCACTAATCATTCCAGGAAATATGCCCAATTTCACATTATCAGTAATACGAGCAATTACACATATAAGACAAGTCAATGGTCCTCTTATGGAACTCACACCCAAATTATTAGTGTACTGGTACGTGGTACCCATTCCAAGTTAGTGTGTCGGATCGTGACATCGGTATCAATGTTTATGTCGGTATGTGGCAATCGATATCAGTTAGTGTGTCGGAACGCAACACCCGATCCATTCAATAAGCCACAATCACAAGTATATTATCATAATCATACAATCAAGTCATGATTCATGACATTCAATTATCCGTCTATCCTCATTTACGATTATTGTGATCAATGATGTACCATTCGCATACATCCATGTATCATAATGAAGCATGATCAAACTTATATCACACAACATGATATCACAACCATAACTTACAATACTTACATCATATAGTCAAGTGCTCAAGCTCCTGGCATGCATTGTTCATGATCAATTCATTAGGTTCGTTACTTTGGTTACACTTCGCTTATACGCATACACATCATACAGACACCAGTCAACACCATCCCACAAAATAAGAAATCACAACTATTCCCAACCCTAACTCATGAAAAATAGGGTTTTTTCCTACGGTATACGTCTAATGTAACACTTAAGGATATACGCATAATCAACCCTTGTTCGGTGCACAAAAACCTAAGCATGAATTTTACCGTCAATTTCAACATACCACGCAGTGAATAACGGATTTGAAACTACTTAATTAAATAAACCTAGCCTACCTGGGCGCCAAGCAGTTGCACGAGATTATAGATCAAGTTCTAGTTTTTCGGACGACGAGACGGTGATCTTGATCGGAAATCTGCAATCCTTCGACCTCCTTACGCTAGAAATCTCTTTGTCCTTCCTTCCCAAGCTTGAAGCAGTTTTTTGGAGGGTTTCTAGGGTAATTCTCGCCTATTTTAGGTGTTTTTGGAAGAAGGAGAAAATAAGACTTCACGTTATTATATTTAGCCTCACCTATCCCGCTCTGGCGGCTACTTACCTCGATGTGGCACTGCCGCCCTAGCGGCATTTGGCCCGCCCTGGCAGGACAGTGGCCCCAATATTTTCCTGAAGTTTTGCTTTTCCTAAATAACGACGGCTCAGGTCGTTACAAGAAATTATACAACCTTAATTTATAACTTATGCACTCACATACCAAGAGATTGATTTCGACCCTATGACATATGAGATTCGTATACCTTTATCAGAGATATTTTCAGTAACGACGATATATGTTGTTACATAAATACTTATCCACTTCATAATTTTTAATAATAATTACATATTATCTTACTAATTAATTATTTTGTACTGATTTCAAGTTAGATACACCACTCTTTCAGATTTTAAGTCAAATACATAAATCAAAAAAGGTAAATAATAGTTTTTTTTTATGTCAGATACATTCAGAAAGAGTTAGTGTATCCATGTGTGAGAGAGTTAGTGTATCTATGTGAATCACATTAGATACATGTATCTATGATATCAGATACATTGTAAATACATTATGAAAATGCAGATACGTAGAGAGAAATGAACTAGAGAACTAATGTATACCATGTACATGTGAATAAATTACACTTAATTTGAGTGACACGCTCATGACATTTTTTCTAGAAAGTCAATATAACTCATACGTATTCGAGATACATGCATCTAAATGTGTCAGATACTCAGATATATGTAATTACCGAAGTAAATGTGATACGAAATATAATTTCAAGATAATTAGATACTAAACTAGCGGTATTTGTATTGTTTGCTCTACTATATATTAGGAAAAAGGAATGAGAATGGACTTAGGTTGGGTGAAAGCTGATTTAAAAGTATTCCGGGCTTCGAGTGTAGTATTTTAACTTTTTTGAATTTATGTTATAAAATTTCAGTTAAACCCAAGAACTGGTACCCTAAAATTGAGAATAGAACTGATGACAACTGAGTATCAAAGTTTTAAAAAAATTAAATCGAAATCAAAAAATCAAAGCATCAAATTAGTTTGATTTTTGGTGTTTATCCTACCCCTAGATACAAGACTCGTGACCTATTTTTTCTTTTTATCACATTACACAAACAAAATCATCTCAATTCATAAATTAGCCTATGTTGGTTCTTATGTGCACTCGAAGGGTAAGAACTGCAAATTTTCTTATAAGAAATGAAAAAGGCAAAACGAGTCTCTTTGACCCTGTGTACGTAAGGTATAATTCAAATATGATTTTTAAATAAAAAATATTTTTGAGCCTACCGAAAAAGTGTTCAAATACATTGTTCCAAAAACATGTCTGAATACATTGCTATAATTCAAACTCGTGTAATATTTGAATTAATTATTGATAACATCGTATTTACATTTTGTAACCGTCTCTTCAATTCTCCGTGTTGACTTATTTAATCTATTGATTTAAATTTTCATTTATCTCGCCACTAATTTTCTTCTTGTAACGTATGTCCTTGACCTATATAAATGTACATGTGAACAAAGTAAACATTGAAAAATTCACTCTCTTTTTTGAAGTTGTTCTTCTTTGATTGTTTTCTAAGCAATTTTTTGTTGTACAGATTTCAAACTTTCAATCACGGAGTGCACACATTTTCGAACTGATTGTAGAACCTTGGAGAGCGATCGGTCATAACGATTTGCATTTTGAATCAAGTTGAAATCTACGAGGGAACATGTTTCAAAGTGACTATGGAATCTTGCAGAGCAATCCACCATAACGCTTGCATCCCAATCGAGCCAGAGTTGCTTTCAAGACAATGATTTGCCATGACATATGAACTCGATAAGTTTTTACTGTTTATTTTTATTCTATTTCAGTGTCAAAATTATTTTATTTTTTCTAAAAAGAGATACTTTGATTTTAAGATAAATTATTTTGATATTATTTTATTATCATCAAGAAATTTTCATCTTATTTTTTAAGCACAACGTCTTAATCATAATAACAATTGACATGCCGTTATTATGATTCTTCTTATATTTTAATTATTATTATTTTTAAAAATATCCTTCCAATATGTAAAGTATTTTCTAACTAGCAAAAACATTAAATATATTTATTCGTTTCCTTTTATTTATACTGTGTTAAACTTTAGACGTCATTTAAGAAACGATAACTAATATGAATATTTTTCTGGCACAATGTCATACTTATATTAATTTATGGATAGTCATAAGTCTTGATAAATAATTTAAGAAAATAAATAATTAATATTGAGGTAAAATAGAAAAATAAATAAATTGTCTTTTCTTGATATCTTTAAAGGGAGACAAATAAAAATAAACATATGAAATAATTTATAAGTATATTCTTAATATATTTAAGGAAAGGGTCAAGCTTACCCCTCAACTTTCATTTAATAATAAGTTTTACCTTCTGTTATACTATTTGACCATTTATAACTTCGTCGTCTCTAGACTTATCACTCGTACTCCTCAATTGAATGAACAAAATCAAATCAAGTAAGATTATCAAATTTCAATTAAAATTATCCAATTTTCTCTTTTAACTCGAACTCGACCCACTATACTAAACAAACTCATAACAAACTAAATTTTCAAACCTATATCTCCTATTTTCTTCATCTTTTTCATCCATTTTTACAACAAAACAAGTTTTAGTGTTCTTATGAGAAATTAGGTTCCAAATCCATAGTGATGTTTCAATCTAGTTTTTCAAATTGGGTTGTATAAACTACACCAATGTTTCTTCAATTTCCATTTTGATTTCTCTTAAATAGCATTAAGAAGTCCTCCAACAACTTAAAGAGAAACTCATATGGAAATTGAAGGAACAATTGGTGTGATATAAAATCCAATTTGAAAGATAGATTGAAACAACACTGGGAATTTGAAGTTTCGTTTCTTTAGGGAACACTTAATTTGTTTTATTGTTATAGAAATGAATGAAGGAGACTAAGGAAAATGGAGATATGTGTTTGGAGATTTAATTTGATATGAGTTTATTTAGTATAGTAGGTCGAATTTTGGATTAAATGAGAAAATTGTGTAATTTTAATTGAAATTGAATAACTTTACTCGATTTTGGGGTTTTTCATTCAATTGAGGAATATGAGTAGCAAATTTAGGTTCAACGAGGTTATAAATGGCTGAATAATGTAATAGGGGGTAAAGTTGACTTAAAATGAAAGTTAAAGGGTAATTTTGACACAAGGATACTATAATGAAACAAGAAAGTGTAACATGCACTCTAAATTTAACACAACTTACGCGAATTTAATATTTATATCAAATTATTAACTATTATGTTAAGACTTAAGACTTAAGATATTTACACTGTGCTAAATTTATTTTTTAAATATTTTTTTCATCTCAAAATATTTATATTTTTATTGGAAATATTTGTCATTTTAAACGTTTAAGATAAAATTAGTTACTTATTTTTTCCACTTTATTCTTAAAATTAATTATTCTTGAAGATTACAAATATCTCAATTATGTCAGATAAATAGGTAAATATTCATTGACGAGAAATTGATTATATCTTAAGACATAAATAAAAATAAAAATAAAATAATTCCTTTTAATTAATATTTTTTTAAAAAATATATAAATAAAAATATTGCAAGTATCACGTATTTAATTAAAAATTGATAATAATACAAAAGTGTATCTCCTTAGATTCACCATTATGTCCTTTGTCAAGATATTTTTCTTGAAATCTTAAGCATTTTTCTTGTCATTTTTTTTATATATTGTATACTGACAAAAAAAAGTTTAATTAAAGAGAAATTGCCTCTTTTTTTCTCTTTTGCATCTTAGGGGCCTTAATTCTTAAGGTTAGAAAGAAAAAGGAACCTACTAGTTTATCAATTATTCCCGACAAGTGGGAATATTATAATTAAACCAAAAGGCAAATTTCTTTATGCCCAAATATATTAGTACTAATTTTCTAGATTTTGATGGTTGGGCAAATAACAATTTTCACTTATTTTGTAATTATTTATTTGATTTTCTTATTTGCAATATTTAGTTTCATTTTAATTTTTTATTTATTTGAAGAAGTTGAATGAATAACGACATGAGACTGTTTAATAAAATTTGAGTATATACAAAATAGAAGCACATAATCAAATATTACATATTTAAACTTTAGGGGAGATTTATGTAATTATTCCAAAATGAATAAATGAACAAAGAGAAATAAATTATTTTACTTGTGTGTCACTTTCAAGTACTAAGGTGCTCTAGATTGTCCATACCAAAGAAAATATTACACTTCACAAAAGTCTATAAATAAATAATAAATAAATCAACAACAATGGAATAAGTTTATTTAGATAACGGAAACAATAAAGAAATAAAGAAGGAGCACACAATGGAATCCCAACTTTAATTATTTCATAATTATAAAATTTATTTCCGTGCTTCATAGTAATAATTACTACTATCATTTATTGTTTTAATTCTTTCATTATTATACTACAGTTTTGGTATTAGAGTTAGGTGAAACATATTTTAGCGAAATATAATTTTGGTTATCGCTTAGTTTTTATTCTTCGATATTGTATTACACTTTTTATTGATATATATATTTTATATTTTTTTTATGATCCTATATTATATTTTTTTCTTTACATCGAAAATCTATCGAAAATAATTTTTTCCATTCAAAATAAGGTCAATATACATTATATTCTTTGACGTTTTTTGAAGAAAAAAAAGTCACATTTTTCCTTTTTAAAGTTACTTTTCAATGCTCGATTTGTTTTCTTCTTACTTTGACAAAAAAGTATAGTACTTATTTTATTGCAAAAACTATGAAGCAAATATAATTCAAAAATTGAAAATATTTATAGCCAAAAGAATTTTCACCTTGTATTGTTTCAAATGCAACTTTAGTATTTTGGGAAAATAAATAGTAGTAGTTAGACATTAGATTTGAAATCTAATTACGATTCTCAAATCTATTACTCCAAGATTTATCATAAATATTACTATTAAAAAGAAATTTTATCATAGTAGATATTTTTTTTTATATAACTTAGGAGAACTATTGAAAATACAAACTTGGAGCAAACTATTAGTTTTATTTATGAACTAGTGATAATCTTAAAAATACTCATCTACTTGATTAACTAAATTTAGATATACTTTCAATACATTTTTGATCTATCGCATGACATATCAAGTGGTCTCAAGCTCTTGTAGAAACATGCAACTCTTAATAAAAGTCGAAAGAAGTGTTGAAAACACTTATAAACTTAGTGATAATTTAGGAATGTATTTCATTCATGTTATAAGATTTAGAGTATACTCAAGTCCAATTAGTCAAGTAAATAAATATTTTTAATATTGTTAATAGTTCGAGGATGAAATTAATAATTCGAACCGAATTTAGGGATAATATTAAATTGTGAGACACCTCTTTTCCACTCCACTTTGTTTCTCTCTCTTACTTAGCTGCTCTTCTCACTCCTTTCTCTCTCTCTCTCTAAAACTCCATCTCCATTCTTACGCGATCTCTTCAAATTAACTTTCTCCAATTCGAATTCTTGGACCTCTGTTTCTCTTTCTATTTCTCTCTTTCCTGTCTCTTGGGAAAATCTTGGAGAGGGGACAGGGAAGCTGAGATTTTTCTAGGGTTTCATTTTGAGCTAGTAGTACCTGAGTTGGATTCAGGAGGCCGAATCTGAAGCGAGCTGTTTGTGTTCGATATGTGACAGCAGAGAACTTTAAAGGTGAGGTTTTGGTGATCTTTCTTTTCAATTTTAGGAATTAATTTCTGGCTGTTATACTTGTTAATCTGTGCTTTTTGTTTTTTTACTAGTTTAAGTGCATTGTTAGTGTTTTAGATCTGTGTGGAAAGGCTGTGTTTTTTGAGTTTTTAAAATCATGATGATTGCTGTACTCAACTCTAAAAAGATCAGTAACATAATCGAGAAAATTCACCCCAATTAAATTGATTTGTTTCTAAGAGGAACACTACTTGCAAAATTGGAACATTGATTAACCATGGATAAGAGTTTATGTAAAAGACACATGTTATGTACCTATTGGTTTGATGCAAACATGGGAAGATGGCAAGAGATGAAAAGTACTATCTTTTTGCTGTGATTTCTGAAGAAGATTTCGGTACTGGAAATGAATTTCATCCTGGATGAGCTGAGGGTTCTCTCATATTAGGAGACCCATTAATCTTTGAAATGGGATAACATAAATTAGTAGAACCAGGTTGAGGGGGCTCATTTTTGAGAGGTGAAAAAGTAAGATAAATTTTGATTCCACGGTTTCAAGATTGGTGTCAGAAAGACTTATCGGAAAGGGAAAAAATTGGTGTCAGAAGGGAGTTATTTCCTTGAACTAGATCATGGGTTAACTTCATGTTCATGGCTGATTAGTGTTTAATTGGTTTGCTTGGAAGTTTCTTGTAAAATTGCTTAGTTATCTGTAAAAAATAAATAAATAAAGAACCAGGGTGGGAATTTCTGTTTTATTATGCAGGTGATTTATAAGTGACAATTAAATTGTTGGAACCAAATATCTGTTTACGCAAATCAATAAGAAGGTGAAAAAAGGTTTGATCTCCTTGTCTTAGTTGTGCTTGTCCAGAGTCTTAACTACTTGGTCTCTAATTGATTCTCTCAACATTCTTTTTTTGATGAGCTGACATAAGCATTGGTTACCATGGTTGTATCATGAAGCCGACTGCTTTAGTTGACTAAATCTGTCATCTGTAACTCTATAAGCATGTCCTTGGTCGTGCTGAGTGCTGACACACAACAATCAATCTTGAAAGACCACTATTTTGTCTAAGGATGCCTAACCGCCACACTGATCATACGGGGGGGAGGGGGAACACTGAGGTGGATAGTTTATCTGGGGTGGATCAACATCATGCCTATGTTGGAATATTTATATGTGATATTTATCTTTAGAAATTTTAATTTCAAATAAATGGAGGGATTGGCATATGCATTATAGCAACAGATTAAGATTCTATAATCTCCAAATTCTTAACTAAAGCATGCTAATCTTTTTCTGCTTGCAGGTTTATTGTCCAATATAAGGCTGGTTATTTGGAAATTATGTTGTAGTAAGTTGTCTATTGATTTTGCTAATTTTTAGCACAAGGAAAAATGCCTTCATGGTGGAAATCATCAAAAGAAGCTAAGAAGAAACCAACAAAAGAAAGTTTTATTGATACATTGCATCGCAAGTTTAAGAGTCCAGCTGAAGTTAAATCTCCCGGTAAATCAGGAGGTTCTCGAAGGCATAGCAGTGACATTGCTTCTGAGAAGGGTTCTTTGTCCCAAGCACAATCAAGAGCGTCATCACCTTCTAAACATGTATCAAGATGTCAAAGCTTTGCTGAAAGGCCTATGGCCCAACCACTACCACTTCCTGGTGTGCGTCCAGCAAATGCAGGTAGGTCGGATTCTGGAATCAGTCCATCAGCAAAGTCCAGAGTAGAGAAGGCCTCAAAGCCATCCTTGTTTCTGCCTCTCCCCAAGCCTGCATGCATCAGACATAGACTCGACCCTGCAGATACCGATGGAGAGCTTGTCTTTGCATCTATTTCCAGCGAGTGCTCTATTGAGAGTGATGATCCTATTGATTCACGTCAACGTAGTCCACTTGCAACTGATTATGAAGCTGGGAGCAGAATTGCTGCTGGTAGTCCTTCCAGGTTAGCTAATGTAGAAGGTCATTCGGAAGAAAATTTGGTCATTATAGATTCTTTTCTTTCAAAAGTTGGCGCATTTTCCCTTGGCGGGCTTTAATTACTTTGGGTTGTGTTTTTTCTTGTTAAAACATTTGGTGCTTTCTTTTGATAAGTAATTATAGTACCTTGATTGACACAATTCTCTTTTCTTGTTGGTTTTGAAGTTTGGTTGTTAAGGATCAATCTGCAGTTGGACAAATTAGCTTGAAAGAAACGACAAGACCAGTTAGTCTTTCACCAAGTAGAAATGTTTCCTCTGTATCTCCTAAGAGAAGACCTTTAAGTAGTCATGTGACCACTCTACAGGTGCCTCCTCCTGGAGCCTTTTGCAGTGCTCCCGATAGTTCTATGTCAAGTCCTTCTAGAAGTCCTATGAGAGCTGCTGCAAGTGAGCAAGTTACTAGTTCTACTCTATGGGCAGGAAGGGCTTATCCAGATCTTCCTTCACTTGGATCTGGCCATTGTTCAAGCCCGGGGTCTGGTCAGAATTCTGGACATAATTCAATGGGAGGAGATATGTCTGGACAACTGTTTTGGCAGCCTTGTAGAGGAAGTCCAGAGTACTCTCCTATTCCTAGTCCTAGGATGACAAGTCCGGGACCTAGCTCGAGAATTCATAGTGGTGCTGTCACACCAATTCATCCTAGGGCTGTAGGTGGAGCCACTGAATTGCAAACTTGTTGGCCTGATGATGGAAAAGCACAAAGTCATCCCTTGCCTCTTCCTCCTTTGACAATTTCCAACTCTTCGCCCTTTTCACATTCCAATTCAGTTGCAACATCTCCCTCGGTGCCTCGTAGCCCAGGTAGAGCCGAGAACCTTGCTAGCCCTGGCTCTCGTTGGAAAAAAGGAAAATTGCTGGGAAGAGGCACATTTGGACATGTTTATGTTGGTTTTAATAGGTATATTCATTGACCTTGGCCTTTTGAAGTAAATACAAATCCAACATGTTACTTACGCATGCCCATTGGCATGTGCAAATCAAAGATTGACAGCCTGAAGATTTGTTTAATACCTGGCCTTGTCTATTCTGCAGTGATAGCGGTGAAATGTGTGCAATGAAGGAGGTTACATTATTTTCAGATGATGCAAAGTCAAAGGAAAGTGCAAAGCAGTTGGCACAAGTAAGTTCATCATATAGGGTTTAATGTTTGTGGACTGCTTAGAGTTGTTGGTTCCTGAGTCATAATATATTCATATGTTTTCATTTTTGAGTAAGCTCTTATGTTCAAATATTTTGCAGGAGATTGCATTGTTAAGCCGATTAAGGCATCCAAACATTGTTCAGTACTACGGGACAGAAACGGTGAGCTTCAAACGATATTAGCAGCCTTATCAATTAAGATCTTAAGATTTTAATTAAATAATTTGGTCAAAATTCTTGATAAAAAGAAATTGGTCAAAATGTAGCACTCCAAATTTTAGATCCGATCTAAGTGGGGAATATTATAAACTTTATTATATGAGAGCCATATACTTTTGGTTGCTGAAATTGTCATGTTTTTGAGCTGTCATTTCTTCTGAATTGTTTACCTCAATCAGGTTGGCGATAAACTGTATATCTACTTGGAATATGTATCGGGTGGGTCCATTTATAAGCTTTTACAAGAATATGGTGCATTTGGAGAAGCAGCGATCCGTAGTTATACTCATCAAATCTTATCAGGGCTTGCATACTTACATGCTAAAAACACAGTGCATAGGTAAATATTGCTTTTTTGGTTGAATAATTTATGTTAAGTTTCATTCTTTTAGCAGTATTTACCTGTATACCCTGATTGTCTAACTCTGCATTTTCGCAGAGATATTAAAGGAGCAAATATTCTTGTTGATCCAAATGGGCGCATAAAGCTAGCAGACTTTGGAATGGCAAAACATGTAAGCTTAAGCGTAGACTGTAAGGGCGTTATATTGTTAGATGATCTCGATTGCTGGATGAAATTATCAATTGGAGATAGCGTATGGATTTTCCCCCTTCCAGATCTGCTTTTCCATCTAATTAATACTGCTGTTGTTGGAATGGATTATGGATACATCTTTTTCTAATCATCTGGCTTTTTCCTTGTTTTTGGAGTGGTAATTGTTAAGTACAGAATTCAATCCCTTAAGTAATGCACTTGGGATATTGTCAACCTTGAGCCATATGAATACTTTTCCCTCTGTAGGTGTGCTCTTCAGGCTGAAACTCATATCTTTAATTTTTCAATCACAAATTTGCAGATCACAGGGCAATCATGTCCATTATCATTCAAGGGAAGTCCTTACTGGATGGCCCCCGAGGTAAGGATTGATTTGGGAAGTATTTGAAAGTTTTTTATGTGCCTTGGTTACTTATAGAGTTAAAGTTCGACTCCAAAGTGCCTCTTTGCTGTTGTTTCAGGTTATAAAGAATTCTAGTGGCTGCAACCTTGCTGTTGATATATGGAGTCTTGGGTGCACCGTCTTAGAAATGGCTACATCAAAGCCTCCTTTTAGCCAGTATGAAGGGGTGAGTAATTTGGTCGAGAGACCATTAATTGAGCATTTCCTGCCTGTTTTTTCTTCTGGAAATTTTCTGCAGTTTAATGTTTTGCCATAATTTAGTTTGAGATAGCAAGTTGTGCAATGCCAGTTCATTCCCCTGACCTATTATATGTGGTGTTTGATGTCTTCTGGCCCAAAGGTTGCTGCTATGTTTAAGATTGGAAATAGTAAAGAGCTCCCAACTATACCAGAACAGCTCTCAGATGAAGCTAAAGATTTTGTGAGGAAGTGCTTGCAGCGTGAGCCCCGTCTTCGTCCTACTGCTGCTCAGCTATTGGATCATCCTTTTGTGAAAAATGTGGCAACTCTGGAGAAGCCAAATATTTCTCCTGCACCTGCAGATCCTCCATGTGCAGGAGCAAATGGTGTTAAATCTCTGGTACACTTCTGTTTAATTTAGTATTCTTTTCTCTCTGTTGTTAAGACATTGGTAGTCATTTCTCTTTCTTTTCAGAAACAGGAAGGCTGTGCTGATGATACTGATAACAGTACACTGGCACATTTGTTCTTCTGTGTCCATAAAATGATTCTGAATCAGCAATTAGTTTTGGCAAAATTAACTGATTGGTTACATATAACCAACGGCTTTGTTTATTTGAAGTCTGTTGATGGCATATATTCTTAAGTTTCTTTCCTGATTAAGATTAGTTCAAGTATATTTGAAGCTCATACAGTACCAATGCAGATGTCGGTAATAATGTACTGGAATATGTATTCAGTTCTATTAACTTGTCGCATGCGACTCAGAGAGTGGCTGGTTCTAAAAATTGGGTCGTTTCCTTGTGGAAAAGGAAACAATTTAACTGAGTATGTAAATATGGTAAGGTCTTATATTGTTTGATGTGTGCTAATATAATTTTAAGATTAGTTCAAGCATATCTGAAGCTCATACAGTACCAATGCAGATGTTGGTAATAATGTACTGGAATATGTATTCAGTTCTATGAACTTGTCGCATGCGACTCAAAGAGTGGTTAGTTCTAAAAATTGGGTCGTTTCATTCTGGAAAAGGAAATAATTTAACTGAATATGTAAATATGGTAAGGTCTTATATTGTTTGATGTGTGCTATATAATCTGTGTACTGGAGTTTGTAGCTTATTGTAAAATGGGTTCTTACAATAAACAACATACGCAGTGTGATCCCACAAGTGGGGTCTGGGAATGGGTTCTTACAATAAGTAGTTTCTGTTATCTGTTTTTTTTGGGAACTGTGAGTTTTTTTGGGATATGAGTCTTTTAACTATCAGAAATACTTAAAAAGAGATAAAAGGAAATTTACTAAGATAAGCTCATTACAAAAAAGGATTGTGAGAAACTTTCTACTTGCTGACCATTGTATTGCGTTCTGTCCTGTGTCTAAAAGCTGCTTCTTTTCCGATATTAACAAGCTAGATTCATTTGGATGGTCAAGTAAACTTGAAATCTAGTGCTTCTCCCATCGTCTTTTTCTTCCCCCCCTATTTAATTGAAAGCAAAGAGGGTAGGATGATGTCTGAGTATGTGCCTTCATAAGCATACATGTTTCTCATGTTAGAATGCCTTCTTTTTTGTCTTTGCTTTCCTTGAAGGTGCAATTTGATTGCCCCTGATGTTATATATAGTATTCAGCCTCAAGTGAGATTGGTGAGCTTAGTCTTGGTAGCTTCTTGATTCATAACATAGTAAGAAGCTTCATCCGTGGAAAATAAAGTATAAGTGAACCTCTACTTGTAAAAGGGAAGAAGAGAAATTAACTTGCTTTTAGCTTCTTGATTCATTACAGAGTAAGCAGGGTGGATCTAATGTATAAGTTATAGGTTCATCCAAACCCAGTAGCTTTGAATCGTGCTATGTAATTATTTACTGGATAATTAAACATATGTACAGGATCCCGACCTCAAACCCATAATGTGTAAATCCTGGATCCACTCTTGAGTGTAAAGAGATGGATAGATAGATAGAGAGAAACAGAAGCATGTGAACCTTTTTTTTGTGCTGATGATCCTTATGAATATACTGGATTATGTCAGTCCAGAATATTCATAAGAATCATCAGCACAAATTTTTGGGCTGGAAGACAAAAAGTGAGTTTTACATCAAGAGAAAACAAAATAACAAAAATACAATCCTTGTTCTTCTTACAATGAGTTTTAAATGAAGCAAGTGAACTTTTATGTTTTAAAAAATGAAAATTAACTTATCGGTAGCTGTAAGGAGATTTAGATGGAGGATGCTCATGGGCAGATATATGAAATGGTGATGCCTATTAATGCTATCACACTGTTAGTTGTATTATTAGATGCTCGTATCTTTGTCCTAGCACCAGTATGAGGGAGCATGTCTTCCTTGGAACAGACGGTCTTCATTAGTCCCATGTTGGAATATCTAAAAGGATAGGACTAATCATCCCCTATAGAAAGGGGGAAGAAAGGGACTAAGATGGTTTGGACATGTGAAGAGACGGAGTGCAGACGCCCCAGTGAGGAGGTGCGAGGTAATGGTGGTAGAGGGTACGCGGAGGGGTAGAGGTAGACCCAAGAAGTATTGGGAAGAGGTGATTAGACAAGACTTGGCTATGCTTCACATCACCGAGGACATGACTCTAGATAGGAAGGAGTGGAGGTCGCGTATTAAGGTTGAAGGTTAGTAGGGTTAGCGGGTTGTCTTCCCTTGCGAGGGTTTGGGTTGTTAGCGTTTGGAGCAGTCCTAGCCTTTTGCTGTTTACTGCATTTCACTCCCTATATCTTTCTTGTTATTGTCTCATTGGTTGATTATACGCTATCTTTTGTATTGGCTGTTATGTTGCATATATCTCTCCTGTCACTTAGATTTGATATTCTTGAGCTGAGGGTCTCTTGGAAACAGCCTCTCTACCTCCACGAGGTAGTGGCAAGGTCTGCGTACTACTTACCCTCCCCAGACCCCACCTAGTGGGATTTCACTGGGTTGTTGTTGTTGTTGTACACGTCCCTTAAGAAAACATCAATTAGGAAGAGTTTTTGACTATTTTACCCTCATATATTGTCTTAAGATATAATCTCTTCATTAAATATTTATTCTATTGAGGAGTCTGAAGTCTTTAAGAATAACTACTACTAAGGAATGGAAAAAAGATAAAATTAATTTTATCTTGAACTTCTAAAATGACAAATAATTTGAGATAAAAAGTATTTTTAGAAATTACGATAGATAATTTGAGACGGAGGGAGTATATATTAAATTCATGATGTTGGAATGCATTGAATAGTAACTCCAAGTGAAATTTGCAGTATGACCGATGACGTAAACATTATCAATCTGCATCTTGGACTTCTGTGGCATGGCTTAATCTTACCGGTGTGTTCTTTATGAATCTCAGGGCATTGGACAGACAAGGAATATCCCTACATCAGAATCAGAAAGACTTGCAACACACTCATCCAGAGTGTCAAAATCTAATTTTCACTGCAGGTCTTTTCTCTTGATCATTTTATATTTTTTAACTTATCTACTTTTATTGAGAAGCTTTCAAAAGAAAGCAGTTGCCTATAAATTTTAATTCTGAATATACTAGAGAAAATAATGAAGGTAGTACTCATCTTTTATGATCACTGATATTCTTCTTTGATCTCCAGTGACATCCACATTACCAGAAACATATCATGCCCTGTCTCGCCAATCGGTAGCCCTCTTTTAAATCCAAGGTCACCTCAACACCTAAACGGGAGGCTGTCTCCCTCACCCATATCAAGTCCTATCACCATGTCTGGCTCATCAACACCACTCTCTGGAGGGACTGGTGCTATTCCATTTCATCATCTTAATCAGTCAGTTTACTTACAGGAGGCAGCACCACTTCCACAGAGTCCTTACATGAATAGCCTTTACTGGGATCCTGATGTTTTACGAGGGCCACCATCAGGATCTCATGCTTTCCGGGAATTGGCATCCTCTCAAAATGATTCTCTTGGAAAGCAGTTTGGGAGGACTACAGGAGGAGAGCTTTATGATGGGCAGTCAGTGCTGGCCAATCGGGTATCACAGCAACTCTTAAGGGATCATGTGAAATTGGTTCCTTCACTAGATCTAAACCCTTGTCCTCCTTTGGAAGGTCGGACAGGTGAAGCATGATTTTTTCTCTGTCAAATACAACATTCATGGGAGACTTTCCAGTTTCATAGTTTACTATCAGTGTATGTTGGTAACTTTGAAGGAAGCTGATTTGCACAATAAGGATCCACCGGGGGAAAAACTAGGAAATAAAATAGCATCTTCTTGAGCAGAACTTTATCCATTGTCGAGATCAACCAGCTGATGTTATTACCTCCGTCCTCCCTTGGGTCTAGTGTTACAAAGATGAAGCTTACTTCCCAGTGAATCTTTTGACTTTCATTGTAGCATCTGTGGACAGTGAAGCAGTTTGTAAAGTGTTGAGTGCCTTAGATCAGATTTGATGACCGAATGCGAGCCGTGAAAGGGGAGACTAGCTTCAAGTGATTCAATGTATAGCTGATCCTTCAACATGACATTTGTGGTACCAAACTTGTATATTTATGCTGTCCCATAGAAGAGAGAACAAAAGAAGCAAGCGTGGAAATTAAATAGGATTAGGGCCCTTTATTCTTCCTCCTCTTCCCCCTTTGTGGACAGGAGGTTGGGGTTTGTTGTACAGTAAACAATGAACTGAAAATATTGCTGATTAAACAAGATCAGAGATGACAGCACATTTCTTATCAACAATTTGACCTTGTGACTTCTGCTGCGTCTTAACTGAGTCAAACTTCAAGTATGTCATAATTCGAAAGACGTTTCCTGCATTTTGACCATGTCTATGGGTTCTAATAAATTCCTCATTAACAGGTCGTTTGGTTGGAAACAAGAGTTATTAAGTGTGAAATAAATAATTTCAGATTGCCTAGTACCTCCAACCAAACGTAGGATAAAATAGTTCTTAGATTATTCTTTCTTATACCTCACACCGAAGAGTATATTAGTTTCCATTCCCTTATAAGTGATATGTTAGCCTTTTTAATTTGTACCAAAATAGGTAAACTATCAAGAAAGGTATTCAAAATTACCCTTGTAAAAGAGATTTCAAAAAAAAAAAAAAAAA